>NC_092174.1:44789234-44904234 GCF_045791955.1 Oncorhynchus clarkii lewisi
GTGACTGGACCTTTTTTGGAACACCATTATTTTGGTCTTACTGAGATTTACTGTCAGGGCCCAGGTCTGACAGAATCTGTGCATAAGATCTAGGTGCTGCTGTAGGCCCTCCTTGGTTGGTGACAGAAGCACCAGATCATCGGCAAACAGCAGACATTTGACTTCGGATTCTAGCAGGGGGAGGCCGGGTGCTGCAGACTTTTCTAGTGCCCGCGCCAATTCGTTGATATATATGTTGAAGAGGGTGGGGCTTAAGCTGCATCCCTGTCTAACCCCACGACCCTGTGTGAAGAAATGTGTGTGTTTTTTGCCAATTTTAACCGCACACTTGTTGTTTGTGTACATGGATTTTATAATGTCGTATGTTTTACCCCCAACACCACTTTCCATCAGTTCGTATAGCAGACCCTCATGCCAGATTGAGTCGAAGGCTTTTTTGAAATCAACAAAGCATGAGAAGACTTTGCCTTTGTTTTGGTTTGTTTGGTTGTCAATTAGGGTGTGCAGGGTGAATACATGGTCTGTTGTACGGTAATTTGGTAAAAAGCCAATTTGACATTTGCTCAGTACATTGTTTTCATTGAGGAAATGTACGAGTCTGCTGTTAATAATAATGCAGAGGATTTTCCCAAGGTTACTGTTGACACATATTCCACGGTAGTTATTGGGGTCAAATTTGTCTCCACTTTTGTGGATTGGGGTGATCAGTCCTTGGTTCCAAATATTGGGGAAGATGCCAGAGCTAAGTATGATGTTAAAGAGTTTTAGTATAGCCAATTGGAATTTGTTGTCTGTATATTTGATCATTTCATTGAGGATACCATCAACACCACAGGCCTTTTTGGGTTGGAGGGTTTTTATTTTGTCCTCTCTCTCTCTACCTCTCTCTCTCTCTCTCTCTCTCTCTCTCTACCTCCTCTTTCTCTCTCTCTCCCTCTCCCTCTCCCTCTCTCTCTCTCTCGCTCTCTCTCTCTCGCTTTCCTTCTCTCTATATTCTGATATTGATCCTTGGATGTTGCCAGAGAAGTAACTCTGTTAATGGTTGGTTCAGTCATTATACACACAATGTTATTGCCCTACTGGCTGTAATAGGAAGACAAGCCATCTGACAAATGGAAATGAGGTTTGACAAGTTGGCTGTTCATAGAGCAATTGATTTAGACTCTATACTGAGAAATGAAAATGTGGCCGATTTCCATGGTGTGTATGATGCTTAATCGTCCATGAACAAATATTCTGTAAATACTAGATGGTGTACAATAGACCATACTACAATAGAATGTCCTTTAGAAATGAAAATTAGTGCCACTCTTTTCACAGAGCAATATATACTAACTGAAATCGATAGATCTGTAGTATGATACTATATATATTATAAATATTACAACACTATACAATAATACTATACAATAATAATGGTCACGCCCTGACCTTAGAGAGCCTTTTCATTTCTCTATTTGGTGAGGTCAGGGTGTGATTTGGGTGGGCATTCTAGTTTTTCTATTTCTTTGTTGGCCGGGTGTGGTTCCCAATCAGAGGCAGCTCTCTATCATTCTCTCTGATTGGGAATCATACTGCGGCAGCCTGTTTTCCAGCCTAGTTTGTGGGATCTTGTCTTTGTATAGTTGCTGTTAAGCGATACAGAGCTTTACGTTCGTTTCTTGTTGTAATTTGTTTTGATTTTTTGTTGTAATTTTAAAATAAAGTAGAATGTACGCCTACCACGCTGCACCTTGGTCTCCTTCTAACGACGGATGCAACAATAATATTATTTCACTGCCATACTGTGTTCGACCTTGTCTAGAGGACCACAAGGGAAATACAGTGGGGAGAACAAGTATTTGATACACTGACGATTTTGCAGGTTTTCCTACTTATAAAACATGTAGAGGTCTGTAATTTTTTTTATCATAGGTACACTTCAACTGTGAGAGACGAATTAATAAAATAAAATAAATAAATACTACTGTACTACTTGTTTAAAGAAATTATGAAACAGATCGGTGTGTTTTTTCACTGTCTAATCATGACATGGGGGTTGTTCAATGACAGACATGCGTTTGTTTAACATCTATCACTTGAAAGCTTCATTTCAGAGAGACAAATAATCATGTTTTTTTGTTGTTGCAAAACTCTATATATATCCTCCTCCCTCTTAGAGAAATCATTAATACTGCTAGGTTTTACACAGAGAAATGAAATGTAACAAATAACGACATTTTTAATAAAGAACTGTACAAATTATACCTTTGTGACATCAATATTGTAAAGAAAAATATGTACACTACAGTTCCCACTGTCTGGCTGTCTGGCTGTTAACCTACCCACTGCCTGGCTGTCTGGCTGTCTGGCTGTCTGGCTGTCTGGCTGTCTGGCTGTCTGACTGTCTGTTAACCTACCCACTGTTTGGCTGTCTGGCTGTCTGGCTGTCTGTTAACCTACCCACTGTCTGGCTGTCTGTTAACCTACCCACTGTCTGGCTGTCTGGCTGTCTGGCTGTCTGTTAACGTACCCACTGTCTGGCTGTCTGGCTGTCTGGCTGTCTGTTAACCTACCCACTGTCTGGCTGTCTGTTAACCTACCCACTGTCTGGCTGTCTGTTAACCTACCCACTGTCTGGCTGTCTGTTAACCTACCCACTGTCTGGCTGTCTGGCTGTCTGTTAACCTACCCACTGTCTGGCTGTCTGGCTGTCTGTTAACCTACCCACTGTCTGGCTGTCTGGCTGTCTGGCTGTCTGGCTGTCCGGCTGTCTGGCTGTCTGACTGTCTGGCTGTCTGTTGACCTACCCACTGTCTGGCTGTCTGGCTGTCTGGCTGTCTGTTAACCTACCCACTGTCTGGCTGTCTGTTAACCTACCCACTGTCTGGCTGTCTGGCTGTCTGGCTGTCTGTTAACCTACCCGCTGTCTGGCTGTCTGGCTGTCTGGCTGTCTGTTAACCTACCCACTGTCTGGCTGTCTGTTAACCTACCCACTGTCTGGCTGTCTGTTAACCTACCCACTGTCTGGCTGTCTGGCTGTCTGTTAACCTACCCACTGTTTGGCTGTCTGGCTGTCTGTTAACCTACCCACTGTCTGGCTGTCTGGCTGTCTGTTAACCTACCCACTGTCTGGCTGTCTGTTAACCTACCCACTGTCTGGCTGTCTGTTAACCTACCCACTGTCTGGCTGTCTGGCTGTCTGTTAACCTACCCACTGTCTGGCTGTCTGGCTGTCTGTTAACCTACCCACTGTCTGGCTGTCTGTTAACCTACCCACTGTCTGCCTGTCTGTTAACCTACCCACTGTCTGGCTGTCTGTTAACCTACCCACTGTCTGGCTGTCTGTTAACCTACCCACTGTCTGGCTGTCTGTTATCCTACCCACTGTCTGGCTGTCTGTTAACCTACCCACTGTCTGGCTGTCTGTTAACCTACCCACTGTCTGGCTGTCTGTTAACCTACCCACTGTCTGGCTGTCTGTTAACCTACCCACTGTCTGGCTGTCTGTTATCCTACCCACTGTCTGGCTGCCTGTTAACCTACCCACTGTCTGGCTGTCTGGCTGTCTGTTAACCTACCCACTGTCTGGCTGTCTGTTATCCTACCCACTGTCTGGCTGTCTGTTAACCTACCCACTGTCTGGCTGTCTGGCTGTCTGTTAACCTACCCACTGTCTGGCTGTCTGTTAACCTACCCACTGCCTGGCTGTCTGTTAACCTACCCACTGTCTGGCTGTCTGGCTGTCTGTTAACCTACCCACTGTCTGGCTGTCTGGCTGTCTGTTAACCTACCCACTGTCTGGCTGTCTGTTAACCTACCCACTGTCTGGCTGTCTGTTAACCTACCCACTGCCTGGCTGTCTGTTAATCTACCCATTGTCTGGCTGTCTGTTAACCTACCCACTGTCTGGCTATCTGTTAATCTACCCACTGTCTGGCTGTCTGTTAACCTATCCACTGTCTGGCTGTCTGGCTGTCTGTTAACCAACCCACTGTCTGGCTGTCTGTTAACCTACCCACTGTCTGGCTGTCTGTTAACCTACCCACGGTCTGGCTGTCTGTTAACCTACCCACTGCCTGGCTGTCTGTTAACCTACCCACTGTCTGGCTGTCTGTTAACCTACCCACTGTCTGGCTGTCTGTTAACCTACCCACTGTCTGGCTGTCTGGCTGTCTGTTAACCTACCCACTGTCTGGCTGTCTGGCTGTCTGTTAACCTACCCACTGTCTGGCTGTCTGTTAACCTACCCACTGTCTGCCTGTCTGTTAACCTACCCACTGTCTGGCTGTCTGTTAACCTACCCACTGTCTGGCTGTCTGTTAACCTACCCACTGTCTGGCTGTCTGTTATCCTACCCACTGTCTGGCTGTCTGTTAACCTACCCACTGTCTGGCTGTCTGTTAACCTACCCACTGTCTGGCTGTCTGTTAACCTACCCACTGTCTGGCTGTCTGTTAACCTACCCACTGTCTGGCTGTCTGTTATCCTACCCACTGTCTGGCTGCCTGTTAACCTACCCACTGTCTGGCTGTCTGGCTGTCTGTTAACCTACCCACTGTCTGGCTGTCTGTTATCCTACCCACTGTCTGGCTGTCTGTTAACCTACCCACTGTCTGGCTGTCTGGCTGTCTGTTAACCTACCCACTGTCTGGCTGTCTGTTAACCTACCCACTGCCTGGCTGTCTGTTAACCTACCCACTGTCTGGCTGTCTGGCTGTCTGTTAACCTACCCACTGTCTGGCTGTCTGGCTGTCTGTTAACCTACCCACTGTCTGGCTGTCTGTTAACCTACCCACTGTCTGGCTGTCTGTTAACCTACCCACTGCCTGGCTGTCTGTTAATCTACCCATTGTCTGGCTGTCTGTTAACCTACCCACTGTCTGGCTATCTGTTAATCTACCCACTGTCTGGCTGTCTGTTAACCTATCCACTGTCTGGCTGTCTGGCTGTCTGTTAACCAACCCACTGTCTGGCTGTCTGTTAACCTACCCACTGTCTGGCTGTCTGTTAACCTACCCACGGTCTGGCTGTCTGTTAACCTACCCACTGCCTGGCTGTCTGTTAACCTACCCACTGTCTGGCTGTCTGTTAACCTACCCACTGTCTGGCTGTCTGTTAACCTACCCACTGTCTGGCTATCTGTTAATCTACCCACTGTCTGGCTGTCTGTTAACCTATCCACTGTCTGGCTGTCTGGCTGTCTGTTAACCAACCCACTGTCTGGCTGTCTGTTATCCTACCCACTGTCTGGCTGCCTGTTAACCTACCCACTGTCTGGCTGTCTGGCTGTCTGTTAACCTACCCACTGTCTGGCTGTCTGTTATCCTACCCACTGTCTGGCTGTCTGTTAACCTACCCACTGTCTGGCTGTCTGGCTGTCTGTTAACCTACCCACTGTCTGGCTGTCTGTTAACCTACCCACTGTCTGGCTGTCTGTTAACCTACCCACTGTCTGGCTGTCTGTTAACCTACCCACTGTCTGGCTGTCTGGCTGTCTGTTAACCTACCCACTGTTTGGCTGTCTGGCTGTCTGTTAACCTACCCACTGTCTGGCTGTCTGGCTGTCTGTTAACCTACCCACTGTCTGGCTGTCTGTTAACCTACCCACTGTCTGGCTGTCTGTTAACCTACCCACTGTCTGGCTGTCTGGCTGTCTGTTAACCTACCCACTGTCTGGCTGTCTGGCTGTCTGTTAACCTACCCACTGTCTGGCTGTCTGTTAACCTACCCACTGTCTGCCTGTCTGTTAACCTACCCACTGTCTGGCTGTCTGTTAACCTACCCACTGTCTGGCTGTCTGTTAACCTACCCACTGTCTGGCTGTCTGTTATCCTCCCCACTGTCTGGCTGTCTGTTAACCTACCCACTGTCTGGCTGTCTGTTAACCTACCCACTGTCTGGCTGTCTGTTAACCTACCCACTGTCTGGCTGTCTGTTAACCTACCCACTGTCTGGCTGTCTGTTATCCTACCCACTGTCTGGCTGCCTGTTAACCTACCCACTGTCTGGCTGTCTGGCTGTCTGTTAACCTACCCACTGTCTGGCTGTCTGTTATCCTACCCACTGTCTGGCTGTCTGTTAACCTACCCACTGTCTGGCTGTCTGGCTGTCTGTTAACCTACCCACTGTCTGGCTGTCTGTTAACCTACCCACTGCCTGGCTGTCTGTTAACCTACCCACTGTCTGGCTGTCTGGCTGTCTGTTAACCTACCCACTGTCTGGCTGTCTGGCTGTCTGTTAACCTACCCACTGTCTGGCTGTCTGTTAACCTACCCACTGTCTGGCTGTCTGTTAACCTACCCACTGCCTGGCTGTCTGTTAATCTACCCATTGTCTGGCTGTCTGTTAACCTACCCACTGTCTGGCTATCTGTTAATCTACCCACTGTCTGGCTGTCTGTTAACCTATCCACTGTCTGGCTGTCTGTTAACCAACCCACTGTCTGGCTGTCTGTTAACCTACCCACTGTCTGGCTGTCTGTTAACCTACCCACGGTCTGGCTGTCTGTTAACCTACCCACTGCCTGGCTGTCTGTTAACCTACCCACTGTCTGGCTGTCTGTTAACCTACCCACTGTCTGGCTGTCTGTTAACCTACCCACTGTCTGGCTATCTGTTAATCTACCCACTGTCTGGCTGTCTGTTAACCTATCCACTGTCTGGCTGTCTGGCTGTCTGTTAACCAACCCACTGTCTGGCTGTCTGTTAACCTACCCACTGTCTGGCTGTCTGTTAACCTACCCACGGTCTGGCTGTCTGTTAACCTACCCACTGCCTGGCTGTCTGTTAACCTACCCACTGTCTGGCTGTCTGTTATCCTACCCACTGTCTGGCTGTCTGTTAACCTACCCACTGTCTGGCTGTCTGTTAACCTACCCACTGCCTGGCTGTCTGTTAACCTACCCACTGTCTGGCTGTCTGTTAACCTACCCACTGTCTGGCTGTCTGTTAACCTACCCACTGCCTGGCTGTCTGGCTGTCTGTTAACCTACCCACTGTCTGGCTGTCTGTTAACCTACCCACTGTCTGGCTGTCTGTTAACCTACCCACTGCCTGGCTGTCTGGCTGTCTGTTAACCTACCCACTGTCTGGCTGTCTGTTAACCTACCCACTGCCTGGCTGTCTGTTAACCTACCCACTGTCTGGCTGTCTGTTAACCTACCCACTGCCTGGCTGTCTGGCTGTCTGTTAACCTACCCACTGTCTGGCTGTCTGTTAACCTACCCACTGTCTGGCTGTCTGGCTGTCTGTTAACCTACCCACTGTCTGGCTGTCTGGCTGTCTGTTAACCTACCCACTGTCTGGCTGTCTGTTAACCTACCCACTGCCTGGCTGTCTGGCTGTCTGTTAACCTACCCACTGTCTGGCTGTCTGGTACCCTATTCCCTATATAGTGTGTAGTGCCCTATGTGTCCTGGTCAAACGTAGTGCACCAGAAAGTGAACAAGGTGGCATTTGGGATGCAGTCTGTGTGTCGGTCTTTGACTCTCTTGTCCCTGACGGGTTAGGGGTAATTTGGGGTAATTGAAACTTCTGTAGTGAATTAATGTTTTGTGATTATTCATGGCACACAGACAGGCAGTCGAGGCCAGTGGCAGGGCAGATTAGCATCCTGGGTCTGAGAGACTAAATAAACTAAACTGTCGCTGAAGTCAGAGGAACAGAACAGAACAGCTGCTGCCGGGGCAACGTGACAGAGCAGAACCATAGAACTAGAATGAATAGAACACAGAGATAGAATCATTAGAGTCATTCGGATCATTAGACTCGTTCAGTGTTTAATTCTCATTCTACGGACTGGAACTCTGGTCGTTTGTAATTTATGAGCAGAACTTTCTATCCATCAGAACATAAAGCATTGTCATGGAGGGTGTAGTGGAGTGGCAGCATGTCAGGCCATCCGGCGTGGATCTGGTACAGCTGCATGGGAATGTGAAGGGATGAGGAGAGATGTGTCAGCAGGATGTATGTACCACACAAGGAGGAAGAGATACCATTTTGGTGACGTACCCAATTCCTCCTCTTCCTCTATCGATCAATAAACTGTTTTCAACTAGATTCAATTCATCCATAGAGACTTGAGGATCTAGCCTCCGATTGAGCTTTATTAACCACACTGAAAATAACTTCTTCTTGAGAAGAGATCCAGATTTCACCACCTGCTACACAATACCAGAATAACTTACTTTTTTCACTCCCAATTGAATCGTCCTGAATGACTGAAGCGGCTTCACAATGAACGGACTGAACTCTTTCAGAGCCAGTATTTTTTCTATCCTCTATTTTCCGCTCATCTCCCTTTAATCTGAATGTCTGCTAATCTCCAATCAATCTTAATGTCTGCTAATCTCCATTCAATTGAATGTCTGCTGATCTCCATTTAATCTGAATGTCTGCTAATCTCCATTCAGTAAGAATGTATGCTAATCTTTATTCAGTAAGAATGTCTGCTAATCTCCATTCAAACTGAATGTCTGCTAATCTCCATTTAATCTGAATGTCTGCTAATCTCCATTCAGTCTGAATGTCTGCTAATCTCCTTTCAGTTTGAATGTCCGCTAATCTCCATTCAATCTGAATCTCCGCTAATCTCCATTCAATCTGAATGTCTGCTAATCTCCATTCAGTCTGAATGTCTGCTAATCTCCATTCAGTCTGAATGTCCGCTAATCTCCATTCAATTAGAATGTCTGCTAATCTCCATTCAATCTGAATGTCCGCTAATCTCCATTTATTCTGAATGTCTGCTAATCTCCATTCAATCTGAATGTCTGCTAATCTCCATTAAATCTGAATGTCCGCTAA
This sequence comes from Oncorhynchus clarkii lewisi, assembly GCF_045791955.1. Classification (NCBI taxonomy): domain Eukaryota; kingdom Metazoa; phylum Chordata; class Actinopteri; order Salmoniformes; family Salmonidae; genus Oncorhynchus; species Oncorhynchus clarkii. The sequence goes on from NC_092174.1 coordinate 44,798,021, forward strand.
TCTCCATTAAATCTGAATGTCCGCTAATCTCCATTATATCTGAATGTCCGCTAATCTCCATTCAGTCTGAATGTCTGCTAATCTCCATTCAGTCTGAATGTCCGCTAATCTCCATTTAATCTGAATGTCCGCTAATCTCCATTATATCTGAATGTCCGCTAATCTCCATTCAGTCTGAATGCCTGCTAATCTCCATTCAGTCTGAATGCCTGCTATAATCTCCATTCAGTCTGAATGCCTGCTATAATCTCCATTCAGTCTGAATGCCTGCTATAATCTCCATTCAGTCTGAATGTCCTTTTACACCACATCTGTGAACCAGAAAGCGCCAAAAAGAGGTGGAAAATGTCTTCGCCCTTCAGATGGTCAAACTCTGACTGGTCCTTAATCTGTAGCTAAAATGGAGTGTGGAGATACAAGGGGTTTGGACATAACCCTAAAAAATCATCTTAAACATAACCCTAAAAAATCATCTTAGACATAACCCTAAAAAATCATCTTAGACATAACCCTAAAAAATCATCTTAGACATAACCCTAAAAAATCATCTTAGACATAACCCTAAAAAATCATCTTAGACATAACCCTAAAAAATAATCTTAGACATAACCCTAAAAAATAATCTTAGACATAACCCTAAAAAATCATCTTAGAAATAACCCTAAAAAATCATCTTAGACATAACCATAAAAAATCATCTTAGACATAACCCTAAAAAATCATCTTAGACATAACCCTAAAAAATCATCTTAGACATAACCCTAAAAAATCATCTTAGACATAACCCTAAAAAATCATCTTAGACATAACCCTATAAAATCATCTTAGACATAACCCTAAAAAATAATCTTAGACATAACCCTAAAAAATCATCTTAGACTTAACCCTAAAAAATCATCTTAGACATAACCATAAAAAATCATCTTAGACATAACCCTAAAAAATCATCTTAGACATAACCCTAAAAAATCATCTTAGACATAACCCTAAAAAATCATCTTAGACATAACCCTAAAAAATCATCTTAGACATAACCATAAAAAATCATTTTAGACATAACCCTAAAAAATAATCTTAGACATAACCCTAAAAAATCATCTTAGACATAACCCTAAAAAATCATTTTAGACATAACCCTAAAAAATCGCTCTTAGACATAACCCTAAAAAATCATCTTAGACATAACCCTAAAAAATCATCTTAGACATAACCCTAACCGTACAGATACCGTGTGTCTGTTTGTCCGATGGCTACATGATTGGACTCTTGCATCAGGTATTTAATGTTAGGAGGAATATCCATCAGAGACTGTTGCGGATTATCCCACATTCAATAACAAGTTCACTGTCAAAGGCTGCGTTTCAAACACACAAAAGACTCACCCTCCTCCATTTACCCTCGCCTTATGCCTTTGGGGGAATCCCAGCTGCCATCTCTGTCGTTGGTCCAAATGATTAGCCAAGCAAGGGAAGTTGGCAACGTAACCCCCTCAGTCCTCAGGTTTTTGATCGAGTTTGCGAGTGTAAAATGATTTTCATTCCGGGGGCCTGAAACAACCCATAATTCAATTCTCGATGATCGTACCTCTGCCAAAACTTAAAACCAACATTAGTCAAGATACAAGTGAAAGTTTAAAAAAAAAACGAATTGTAAATAAATTAGAAATTGTGCTAATAATGCACATGACGACTCAAACACGTATCAAAAAAATATATTTTGAAAACGTTAGCTTGCGCACACAGCTTTCCCTGACGTTGTCATTTCCGATTGACCTGATATAGTCGGATGGCCAACATTCGATGTCTGCGGATGCGTTTGTCCTCCAGCCAAGATATGAAATGCAGTCATAACTGACTGTAGCCCATATAAAACACACACAACACCTACCGGTGGTTCCACGATGACTGAAAACACAACCGTGGGACGAACCGAGTGACACATTTTCCGGGACAAGAGCGTTAACATTTCAAATGTATTCATTCTTCACTTTGCCCTGCAAGTGTCAACTCGTCAGAAGTCATGATACGTCATCTGAAGTGTCCACTTAATTTGAGGGATGAGGGGAGTGGGTGTGTCTTTTAAGTGTTTGGTATGAGGCCAAAGTGTCAAAGTACCTATCCAAGATGGCCCCCATGTTACCTGACAGGTCAAGTGGTCACCTGCTGACCATACATATTGTGTGTGTGTGTGTGTGTGTGTGTGTGTGTGTGTGTGTGTGTGTGTGTGTGTGTGTGTGTGTGTGTGTGTGTGTGTGTGTGTGTGTGCGTATGCGTGTGTGTGCGTGTGTGTGTGTAGACAGTCAGGCCGAAGGATGGTTGGAAGGTGTACAGCTCGGCCCAGGACGCAGAGGGGAGGTGTATCTGTACAGTGGTGGCTCCTGAACAGAACCTCTGCTCCAGAGACGCCAAGGAGGGACAGCTCCGTCAGCTACTGGAGAAGGTACTGGACTTAGACACACACACACACACACACACACACACACACACACACACACACACACACACACACACACACACACACACACACACACACACACACACACACACACACACACACACACACACTCACACACACACACACGCACACCTACTCACACACACCTACTCATACACACACACACACACACTCACCTACTCACACACACACTCATTGTGAACCAACGTCACTAGCATCCTCATCTATGATAATAATGTATGAAACATGGGCCTACTCTTGAATGTATTCCACGTGTAGAGGGAGTCAGAGGGGGATTTCTCTATGTAATTCACTGTGGTCCAGCGTGGTAAAGTTAACCCTAATGTACAAGCATCTCTTAGGGGAATTTCAACCAGGCCGTTTCACCATTGGAATCAGAGGGAGTATGATGGACACCATAACCCTGTGTGATGTGCATCCCAAATGGCACCCTATTCTCTATATAGTGCACTACTTTCTACCAGAGTCCTATGTCCAAAGTAGTGCACTATATATATAGGGAATAGGCTGCCATTTGTTGATCGAAAACATACAGAGTTTGAGTGTGATGCTGGTGGAAACACCATGGTGATGCTGGTGGAAACACCATGGTAAGTTATCATAACAGGATAGAGAAAGCGTTGTAACTGTTAGCTCGGTCCAGGTACCCGTTACACCGTTCCACAACAACCGTTGAACTACGGGATGTTTGTATGAGCCAGTGTTATTTTACTTGACTCTAGAAAACACTGTATATTCCCTCTAAAATTCAGGGACAGATTGAAATGTACAGAATGGTTACCTGGAGGGAAAATGGGAGCTTTTTCCAATTTCATTCAAGAAGAGGGTTTAGTGTTTATATATATATTTTTAAATATAGTCATCTGATTTACATTTCAATTTTTCTCAGTGTTTTACAATTAGTTTATTTTTAGAATATATATCTATGTGTGTCTGATGCTCGCCCCTCATCTCTGATTCTCTGCTGGGTGGCAATATCAATTGCACCCATAGCCTATTCCGTGTGGTCTCAATCAAATGATCTATAGCCTATAACATTTCCTGGGTGGCAATGGTCCAGCTGGGTAATGTAATTCATTAGCTTAGTAACAAACCACCCACCTTGACCCCAAACTGTTCACACACCTCTTGTTGGCAGAAATAAAAATGTTGTAGTTTTAAAGCTAATTTCCCGCAATTCTACACATTTTTAATGGGGCAGAGATTTGTTTTGCTGTTTTTAAAGCTAATTTCCTGCAATTCTACACATTTTTAATGGGGCAGAGATTTGTTTTGCTGTTTTTAAAGCTAATTTCCTGCAATTATATGCATTCTTTCATGTCTTATGTGTGTTTATATGATTCCAGGGGTCTGTCTTGACCCCGTTCTGGGTCCGGATCCCATCTCGGTAGAGTATGGAGGCTCTACGGCTATAAAGTGCTCGGAGAAGCACAGAGCAAAGTTATATATTTATGAAAATGTACTTCCTTCCCGAGTCTTTTGCGCTGCTGAGATGGTGTAAATAAAACTGTATTACTACAATGTCCAAATAACTGCACTATCTTGCGCACAGACTATCCTATAGCCTGTGTTCTGTTCAGTTTGAGAAGGAGCGTGCGAAGATGAGGAGGACCGGAGGTCAACTTCGATAGTTTTCTACTACTATAATTGCATTTATTAAAAACAATATATTTATTGCCCATGGTGTATTCCTCAAGAGTTATTTGTCCTCACGATAAGCCAAAGTCTAGTAATTTACATTTTGGTGCTGAAACTTGAAGCAGCTGCAGGGGCTACCAATTAATCAGAAACGGACAGCTCATAGTGCTGACAGTAGGCATTAATGACTTTCAACTGTCTTCATTTTAATTAGACTTACTAAGAACAAGAAGGCTTTGTGTCGGAGCCTATTTCTTCCTGTTTGTAGAAATAAGGGGTAGGCCTACCTGTTTGACAGAAGAAATCCGGCTATAAACTGCTATATCCATAGATTTGATCGGTTAATTCCTCCACCCACCATGCACTCTTTAAATAGCCTACCTCAGTGTCAGTGAAGGTCTGGTAATTTTAAACCAGGACTCGAATTGAGGGGGTATGCCACAGGCTTACCTTTAATTAAAGAAAGTGGCAAAAACCAGAGGTCTACCCATTGTTAGTTTAAGATTTTGGAGAAAATGAAACAGATCCGATTATATAAAGTGATTTATAACAACGCTTTGGTTCACGAAACAAGCTGTGAAATACCTGGAAAGGACGTGACTCAGATGCATTATGGGAAGAGGTTGAGTTTGCTTGGGAAGTAATCTAATTCTGTCACTATAATTTGATTAAGCGATTCACTCTCTGTAATATTTTTTTGATGTTTCAACTCAGACAGCTTTTAGGGAAACACGTGTGACCTTCTCTGGGTTAAACCACAGAAGAAGAGTAGCCAGCAGTTAAATCGTACATGTTTCTACGTCGGTAGGCCTACTCTGTCTGGGGTGGAAAGGTAGAGCTACTCTGTCTGGGGTGGAAAGGTAGGCCTACTCTGTCTGGGGTGGAAAGGTAGGCCTACTCTGTCTGGGGTGGAAAGGTAGGCCTACTCTGTCTGGGGTGGAAAGGTAGGTCTACTCTGTCTGGGGTGTAAAGGTAGGTCTACTCTGTCTGGGGTGAAAAGGTAGGTCTACTCTGTCTGGGATGGAAAGGTAGGTCTACTCTGTCTGGGGTGTAAAGGTAGGTCTACTCTGTCTGGGGTGAAAAGGTAGGTATACTCTGTCTGGGGTGGAAAGGTAGGTCTACTCTGTCTGGGGTGGAAAGGTAGGTCTACTCTGTCTGGGGTGAAAAGGTAGGTCTACTCTGTCTAGGGTGGAAAGGTAGGTCTACTCTGTCTGGGGTGGAAAGGTAGGGTCTACTCTGTCTGGGGTGGAAAGGTAGGTCTACTCTGTCTGGGGTGGAAAGGTAGACCTACTCTGTCTGGGGTGGAAAGGTAGGGTCTACTCTGTCTGGGGTGGAAAGGTAGGTCCTACTCTGTCTGGGATGGAAAGGTAGGTCCTACTCTGTCTGGGGTGGAAAGGTAGGTCTACTCTGTCTGGGGTGGAAAGGTAGGTCTACTCTGTCTGGGGTGGAAAGGTAGGTCTACTCTGTCTGGGGTGGAAAGGTAGGTCTACTCTGTCTGGGGTGAAAAGGTAGGTCCTACTCTGTCTGGGATGGAAAGGTAGGCCCTACTCTGTCTGGGATGGAAAGGTAGGTCTACTCTGTCTGGGATGGAAAGGTAGGTCTACTCTGTCTGGGATGGAAAGGTAGGTCTACTCTGTCTGGGATGGAAAGGTAGGTCTACTCTGTCTGGGGTGAAAAGGTAGGTCTACTCTGTCTGGGATGGAAAGGTAGGTCTACTCTGTCTGGGGTGGAAAGGTAGGTCTACTCTGTCTGGGATGGAAAGGTAGGTCTACTCTGTCTGGGATGGAAAGGTAGGTCCTACTCTGTCTGGGGTGGAAAGGTAGGTCTACTCTGTCTGGGGTGAAAAGGTAGGTCTACTCTGTCTAGGGTGAAAAGGTAGGTCTACTCTAGGGTGAAAAGGTAGGTCTACTCTGTCTGGGATGGAAAGGTAGGTCCTACTCTGTCTGGGGTGTAAAGGTAGGTCTACTCTGTCTGGGGTGAAAAGGTAGGTCTACTCTGTCTGGGATGGAAAGGTAGGTCTACTCTGTCTGGGGTGAAAAGGTAGGTCTACTCTGTCTGGGATGGAAAGGTAGGTCTACTCTGTCTGGGGTGTAAAGGTAGGTCTACTCTGTCTGGGGTGAAAAGGTAGGTCTACTCTGTCTGGGGTGGAAAGGTAGGTCTACTCTGTCTGGGGTGGAAAGGTAGGTCTACTCTGTCTGGGGTGAAAAGGTAGGTCTACTCTGTCTAGGGTGGAAAGGTAGGTCTACTCTGTCTGGGGTGGAAAGGTAGGGTCTACTCTGTCTGGGGTGGAAAGGTAGACCTACTCTGTCTGGGGTGGAAAGGTAGGGTCTACTCTGTCTGGGGTGGAAAGGTAGGTCCTACTCTGTCTGGGATGGAAAGGTAGGTCCTACTCTGTCTGGGGTGGAAAGGTAGGTCTACTCTGTCTGGGGTGGAAAGGTAGGTCTACTCTGTCTGGGGTGGAAAGGTAGGTCTACTCTGTCTGGGGTGGAAAGGTAGGTCTACTCTGTCTGGGGTGAAAAGGTAGGTCCTACTCTGTCTGGGATGGAAAGGTAGGCCCTACTCTGTCTGGGATGGAAAGGTAGGTCTACTCTGTCTGGGATGGAAAGGTAGGTCTACTCTGTCTGGGATGGAAAGGTAGGTCTACTCTGTCTGGGATGGAAAGGTAGGTCTACTCTGTCTGGGGTGAAAAGGTAGGTCTACTCTGTCTGGGATGGAAAGGTAGGTCTACTCTGTCTGGGGTGGAAAGGTAGGTCTACTCTGTCTGGGATGGAAAGGTAGGTCTACTCTGTCTGGGATGGAAAGGTAGGTCCTACTCTGTCTGGGGTGGAAAGGTAGGCCTACTCTGTCTGGGGTGAAAAGGTAGGTCTACTCTGTCTAGGGTGAAAAGGTAGGTCTACTCTAGGGTGAAAAGGTAGGTCTACTCTGTCTGGGATGGAAAGGTAGGTCCTACTCTGTCTGGGGTGGAAAGGTAGGCCTACTCTGTCTGGGGTGGAAAGGTAGGCCCCCAGTGTGTCTGGGGTGGAAAGGTAGGTCTACTCTGTCTGGGGTGGAAAGGTAGGCCCTACTCTGTCTGGGATGGAAAGGTAGGCCTACTCTGTCTGGGATGGAAAGGTAGGCCCTACTCTGTCTGGGGTGTAAAGGTAGGTCTACTCTGTCTGGGGTGAAAAGGTAGGTCTACTCTGTCTGGGATGGAAAGGTAGGTCTACTCTGTCTGGGGTGAAAAGGTAGGTCTACTCTGTCTGGGGTGAAAAGGTAGGCCTACTCTGTCTGGGATGGAAAGGTAGGCCTACTCTCTCTGGGGTGGAAAGGTAGGTCTACTCTGTCTGGGATGGAAAGGTAGGTCTACTCTGTCTGGGGTGAAAAGGTAGGTCTACTCCGTCTGGGGTGAAAAGGTAGGTCTACTCTGTCTAGGTTGAAAAGGTAGGTCTACTCTAGGGTGAAAATGTAGGTCTACTCTGTCTGGGATGGAAAGGTAGGTCCTACTCTGTCTGGGGTGGAAAGGTAGGCCTACTCTGTCTGGGGTGGAAAGGTAGGCCCCCAGTGTGTCTGGGGTGGAAAGGTAGGTCTACTCTGTCTGGGGTGGAAAGGTAGGCCTACTCTGTCTGGGATGGAAAGGTAGGCCCTACTCTGTCTGGGGTGGAAAGGTAGGTCTACTCTGTCTGGGATGGAAAGGTAGGTCCTACTCTGTCTGGGGTGGAAAGGTAGACCTACTCTGTCTGGGGTGGAAAGGTAGGCCTACTCTGTCTGGGGTGAAAAGGTAGGCCTACTCTGTCTAGAGTGAAAAGGTAGGCCTACTCTGTCTGGGGTGAAAAGGTAGGTCTACTCTGTCTGTGGTGGAAAGGTAGGTCCTACTCTGTCTGGCATGGAAAGGTAGGTCTACTCTGTCTGGGGTGGAAAGGTAGGTCTACTCTGTCTGGGGTGGAAAGGTAGGTCTACTCTGTCTAGGGTGAAGAGGTAGGCCTACTCTGTCTGGCATGGAAAGGTAGGTCTACTCTGTCTGGGGTGGAAAGGTAGGTCTACTCTGTCTGGGGTGGAAAGGTAGGTCTACTCTGTCTAGAGTGAAAAGGTAGGCCTACTATGTCTGGGGTGAAAAGGTAGGCCCTATTCTGTCTGGGGTGAAAAGGTAGGTCTACTCTGTCTGGGGTGAAAAGGTAGGCCTACTATGTCTGGGGTGAAAAGGTAGGCCCTACTCTATCTAGGGTGGAAAGGTAGGTCTACTCTGTCTAGGGTGGAATGGTAGGCCCTACTCTATCTAGGGTGAAAAGGTAGGTCTACTCTGTCTGGGGTGAAAAGGTAGGTCTACTCTGTCTGGGGTGAAAGGGTAGGTCTACTCTGTCTAGGGTGAAAAGGTAGGTCTACTCTAGGGTGAAAAGGTAGGTCTACTCTGTCTGGGGTGGAAAGGTAGGTCTACTCTTTCTAGGGTGGAAAGGTAGGTCTACTCTGTCTAGAGTGAAAAGGTAGGTCTACTCTGTCTGGGGTGGAAAGGTAGGCCCTACTCTGTCTGGGGTGGAAAGGTAGGTCTACTCTGTCTAGGATAGAAAGGTAGGGTCTACTCTGTATGGGATGGAAAGGTAGGTCTACTCTGTCTGGGGTGAAAAGGTAGGCCCTACTCTATCTAGGGTGAAAAGGTAGGTCTACTCTGTCTAGGGTGAAAAGGTAGGTCTACTCTGTCTGGGGTGAAAAGGTAGGCCTACTCTGTCTGGGGTGGAAAGGTAGGTCTACTCTGTCTAGAGTGAAAAGGTAGGTCTACTCTGTCTGGGGTGAAAAGGTAGGCCTACTCTGTCTGGGGTGGAAAGGTAGGTCTACTCTGTCTGGGGTGAAAGGTAGGCCCTACTCTGTCTGGGGTGAAAAGGTAGGTCTACTCTGTCTGGGGTGGAAAGGTAGGCCTACTCTGTCTAGGGTGAAAAGGTAGGTCTACTCTGTCTAGGGTGGAAAGGTAGGCCCTACTCTATCTAGGGTGGAAAGGTAGGTCTACTCTGTCTGGGGTGAAAAGGTAGGTCTACTCTGTCTGGGGTGGAATGGTAGGCCCTACTCTATCTAGGGTGAAAAGGTAGGTCTACTCTGTCTGGGGTGAAAAGGTAGGTCTACTCTGTCTGGGGTGAAAGGGTAGGTCTACTCTGTCTAGGGTGAAAAGGTAGGTCTACTCTAGGGTGAAAAGGTAGGTCTACTCTGTCTAGGGTGGAAAGGTAGGTCTACTCTGTCTAGGGTGGAAAGGTAGGCCTACTCTGTCTGGGGTGAAAAGGTAGGCCTACTCTGTCTAGAGTGAAAAGGTAGGCCTACTCTGTCTGGGGTGGAAAGGTAGGTCTACTCTGTCTAGAGTGAAAAGGTAGGTCTACTCTAGGGTGAAAATGTAGGTCTACTCTATCTGGGATGGAAAGGTAGGTCCTACTCTGTCTGGGGTGGAACGGTAGGTCTACTCTGTCTGGGGTGAAAGGTAGGCCCTACTCTGTCTGGGGTGAAAAGGTAGGTCTACTCTGTCTGGGGTGGAAAGGTAGGCCTACTCTGTCTAGGGTGAAAAGGTAGGTCTACTCTGTCTAGGGTGGAAAGGTAGGCCCTACTCTATCTAGGGTGGAAAGGTAGGTCTACTCTGTCTAGGGTGGAATGGTAGGCCCTACTCTATCTAGGGTGAAAAGGTAGGTCTACTCTAGGGTGAAAAGGTAGGTCTACTCTGTCTAGGGTGGAAAGGTAGGTCTACTCTGTCTGGGGTGAAAAGGTAGGCCTACTCTGTCTAGAGTGAAAAGGTAGACCTAATTTTTGAAGGTACCATGCTCACGTTCCTAATGACACCTCAGATTTAATTATTTGTAAACTGGGACATTTTCGTGGCAAACAAGACACACCGATTTGGCATTGGAGAAATATGATAAGATTAACTCATAGGCCTCCTATCTCTCTGTCCATTCTTAGCCTGTAATTTCGTTAATTTGTGTGGAATAAAAACAATATTTTCCGCTAAAATCCAGTAGAATTGCATTAAATTATAAAATACTATTTTTTCTCGAACCTGCAAATACGATGATAGATTCATGCAATGTTTTTAATGCAAAGTAGATATTTCCAGCCCTACCTTTGTCCACGGTGGTCTGCGTACCCAGAACCTTCTGGCCCGCAGCCCTATGCGCTATAAAAAAATGTTGCCTTGCAATGAGTACAGGACGAACAACAGTTTCTAAAACGACATATCTAAGGCTCTGTTCTGTCCAAGAAGTGAGGGTAAACGGTAGACATGTTATCCTCTATGCAATTTGTTTAACTTTTTTTATTTTGGGTATATGAGGGGCTCACTGTTTGTTTTTAAGCATTCAAGGAGAGTTTAGGTAAAATGTATTTTGCTGAAGGTATGGCCATCCATTTCTTATTTCAGAGAGGTCTGATTTTCTCCATGTAACCCCCATTATAAATAGTGTTCCCTTGATGGAAAAAGTTAACAGTGGTGCTTCATCTGGTGTGGGGGGGGGACAGAATAATCATGCTCCTCTTCCTCTCCTATGGTGCCGACTAACCATGGTCTTCCATTCTTGTCCCGTAGGTCCAGAACATGTCCCAGTCCATTGAGGTACTGAACCTGCGGACTCAGAGAGACTTCCAGTACATCATGAGGATGGAGGGCCAGTTCAAAGGGCTAAGGTCAAAGTTCAGACAGGTAGAGGCTGACGGGAAGACACAGGTCAACAGAAACTTCCAGGTGTGAAAAATACAGAATTGTTTTGTTTCTGGTTGTTATGTGGTTCTGACCTCGCTTTAAGCAGAACATGACCTTATTGTAACGTCTTTAACCAGAGCATTACGTTATAGGAATTTAGCAGACACTCATCCAGAACGACTACCACAAACTATTAGCATTAAGCACCTTGCTCGGGGACACATAGACAGATTTTTCACCTAGTCAGGTTTATCACGTTTAAGGTGTGACCCAGATGCAGACAGTGTTGAAGACACAAACGTTTATTCCTTAAACAGGGGCAGGCAAACGACAGGTCAGGGCAGGCAGGGGTCAATGATCCAGACAGGGTGTAAGGGTCCAGAACGGCAGGCAGTCTCAGGGTCAGGGTCAGGGTCAGGGCAGGGCAGGCAGGGGTCAATGATCCAGACAGGGTGTAAGGGTCCAGAACGGCAGGCAGTCTCAGGGTCAGGGTCAGGGCAGGCAGGGGTCAATGATCCAGACAGGGTGTAAGGGTCCAGATCAGGTCAAAATCTTGAAAGACTAGAGAACAGGAGCAAGAAACAGGCAGGAGCAGGGAAACAAACGCTGGTAGGTTCTACGAAAAAAACGAACTGGCAACAGACAAACAGAGAATACAGGTATAAATACACAGGGGATAATGGGGAAGATGGGCAACACCTGGAGGGGGGTGGAGACAATCACAAAGACAGGTGAAACAGATCAGGGCGTGACACCTGGAGGGGGTGGAGACAATCACAAAGACAGGTGAAACAGATCAGGGCGTGGTTACTGTCCCAATGAGGCTACCTGACTCCAGGCTACCTTATTATAACATCTTTAGGAAGAACATGACCTTATTATAACGTCTTTATTAACAAAAATGTAATTAAATCGAAACAAATCGAACTGAACTGAATCAAACTAAACCCTGTGTATCCTCCTCTCCTCCAGGAGTTGAAGGGTAAGATGGAGACCCTACAGCCTCTGATCCCGGTGTTGGAACAGTATAAGACAGATGCCCAGCTCATCGTCCAGTTTAAACAGGAGATCAGGAACCTGTCCATGGTGCTCACAGCCATTCAGGAGGAGATAGGAGCCTACGACTCTGAGGAACTACAACAGAGGGTCCTGAGTCTGGAGGGCAGGCTACGCAACTGCAGGAGCAGACTCAGTGAGACACATACAGATGCATTTAGGCACACTCGCGCACACACAAATCGAATCAAATGTTATTTGTCACATGCGCCAAATTACAACAGGTGTAGACATTACTTTACCGCTAAACGCTTACTGGGGAGCCATTTCCCAACCATGCTAAAAAGTAAGAAACATTTGCTCAATTTAAAAAAAGGAAATAATAACACTAATTTTTTTTTTTAAATAACGAGGCTGTATACAAGGCCAAGAACCCAAGTCAATGTCCATGGGGTTGTGGTAGTTGAGGTACTAGGTACATACTGTATAGACACACAGGCAGGAACCGGAGAAGAGCAAACTCAGGGAATTACACACAGACATGCACCCTTGTACCCATAACCATATGAATATACAGTGTTATACAAATATACAGTATTATACAAATATACAGTTACATATCATATGAATATACAGTATCATACAAATATACAGTTACATACCATATGAATATACAGTATTATACAAATATACAGTTACATACCATATGAATATACAGTATTATACTAATATACAGTACATATCATAGAAATATACAGTATTACACAAATATACAGTATTATACAAATAAACAGTTACATATCATAGAAATATACAGTATTATACAAATATACAGTTACATACCATATGAATATACAGTATTATACAAATATACAGTACATATCATATGAATATACAGTATTATACAAATATACAGTTACATACCATATGAATATACAGTATCATACAAATATACAGTACATATCATAGAAATATACAGTATTACACAAATATACAGTATTATACAAATATACAGTACATATCATAGAAATATACAGTATTACACAAATATACAGTATTATACAAATAAACAGTTACATATCATAGAAATATACAGTATTATACAAATATACAGTTACATACCATATGAATATACAGTATTATACAAATATACAGTTACATATCATATGAATATACAGTATTATACAAATATACAGTTACATACCATATGAATATACAGTATTATACAAATATACAGTACATACCATAGAAATATACAGTATTATACAAATATACAGTTACATACCATATGAATATACAGTATCATACAAATATACAGTTACATACCATATGAATATACAGTATTATACAAATATACAGTACATATCATAGAAATATACACTACATACAGTGGCAGAAAATGTTCACACCCTTTGACTTTATCCACATTTTGTTGTTACAGCCTGAATTTAACAATGATTTAAATATATATACAGTATATATATGTTTTCGTTACTGGCCTACACACAACACACCATAATGTCAAAGTGAAATTGTGTACAAGACCCTCCTGCAGCAAAGCACACCCACAACATGATGCTGCCACCCCTGTGCTTCACGGTTGGGATGGTATTCTTCAGCTTGCAAGCCTCCCCCTTTTTCCTCCAAACATAACGATGGTCATTATGGCCAAAAGAGTTCTATTTTTGTTTCATTAGACCAGAGGACATTTCTCCAAAAAGTATGATCTTTGTCCCCATGTGCAGTTGCAAACCGTAGTCTGGCTTTTTTTATGCCGGTTTTTGAGCAGTGGCTTCTTCCTTGCTGAGCGGCCTTTCAGGTTGTGTACGTATAGGACTGTTACAACTTCTAACAATGGTGAGTGGAGGAGTCAAGCGCAGAGAGCAGGTAATTCAGTTTGTGGATATTTTATTCCATAGACTGTGGAGCCACGACATGCAAAACACCAGGGCGCATGAAACAACCCGTCCCAAAATACAACCGACTAAAAACTGTTCGGAAAAATACAGATAACACTCATACACTAGATAACAGGAAACAAGCCCGCACAAATACCCAGCGGGCCTAGTGCCCTTAAATAGCCTACAAACAAACACTAACTCAAAGCAGGTGTCCCCAATTACCCAATAAACAGAAACAAACGGAAAGGGAATCGATGGCAGCTAATTGGCCGGCGACGACGACCGCCGAGCACCGCCCGAACAGGAAGAGGCACCATCTTCGGCGAGATTCGTGACAAGGACTCATTTTACTGTGGATATAGATACTTTTGTACCTGTTTCCTCCAGCATTTTCACGTCTTTTGCTGTTGTTCTGGGATTGATTTGCACTTTTCGCACCAAAGTACGTTCATCTCTAGGAGACAGAACGCATCTCCTTCCTGAGCGGTATGACGGCTGCGTGGTCCCATGGTGTTTATACTTGCGTACTATTGTTTGTACAGATGAACGTGGTACCTTCAGGCGTTTGGAAATTGCTCCCGAGGATGAGCCAGACTTGTGGAGGTCTACAGTTTTTTTTCTGAGGTCTTGGCTGATTACTTTTGATTTTCCCATGATGTCAAGCAAAGAGGCACTGAGTTTGCAGGTAGGCCTTGAAATACATCCATGATGTCAGTTAGCCTATCAGAAGCTTCTAAAGCCATGACATAATTTTCTGGAATTTTCCAAGCTGTTTAAAGGCACAGTCAACTTAGTGTATGTCAATTTCTGACGCACTGGAATTGTGATACAGTAAATTATAAGTGAACAATTGTTGGAATAATTACTTGTGTCATGCACAAAGTAGATGTCCTAACCAACTTGCCAAAACTATAGTTTGTTAACAACACATTTGTGGAGTGGTTGAAAAAAATAGTTTTAATGACTTCAACCTAAGTGTATGTGAACTTCCGACTTCAACTGTACATTTGGAGGTCTGTGGAGCCAGTGGGGACTGTGACTGTCCCTTTTATTTAAAGTTATCTAGTTTTATAATCCTAAACTAAGCATAGTCTTACCTGTTACTGGAAATGTAGCAAGGAAACTATCCTTGATAAGTTTGTGACCTATTCTAGTGTATCGTATAAACTCATCAGTGAGATGGAACTGCGTGTCCTAGAATGCATCACAAATGACACGCTAGTCCCCTATACAGAGCAACGTGGGCCCATAAGGCTCTGGTCTAATGTAGTGTTACAATAAAATACCACTTCCAAAGAACCCCCAGGAACACAACGTTGTATCTAACCTGCCTAGCAACAGTCGGTTGTCCCTCGCTCCTAGTTCTCTGGATCCGCCCGGCAACAGTCAGTTGTTCGTTGCTCCTAGTTCTCTGGGCCTGAAAGATACTGCACAACCACACCACCCAGTTAGTTTACAGCTAGGGACTGCATCAGCTAGGGACTGCATCAGCTAGGGACTGCATCAGCTAAGGACTGTATCAGCTAGGGACTGCATCAGCTAGGGACTGCATCAGCTACGGACTGCATCAGCTACGGACTGCATCAGCTAGGGACTACATCAGCTAGAGACTGTATCAGCTAGGGACTGCATCAGCTACAGCCTGCATCAGCTAGGGCCTGCATCAGCTAGGGCCTGCATCAGCTAGGGACTGCGTCAGTTAGGGACTGCGTCAGCTAGGGACTGCATCAACTAGGGACTGCATCAGCTACGGACTGCATCAGCTAGGGACTACATCAGCTAGAGACTGTATCAGCTAGGGACTGCATCAGCTAGGGCCTGCGTCAGCTAGGGCCTGCGTCAGCTAGGGACTGCGTCAGTTAGGGACTGCGTCAGCTAGGGACTGCGTCAGCTAGGGACTGCGTCAGCTAGGGACTGCATCCGCTAGGGACTGCATCAGCTAGGGACTGCATCCGCTAGGGACTGCATCCGCTAGGGACTGCATCTCAACGTCCGCGATGAGGGCATTTTTCAGTAAGTGGGTTATCCTCATAGCCTAGTGTCTATGCTCCCTCACTCTAGTTCCATACGGCACTGTCCCAGTTGTCTAGTCCAGAGCCATAGACACTACAAGGTTACATCTTTTCCTGTTTGTCTCTACCCAGAATCACCCCTCCTCGTGATCGATACACTTAGTAACTATAATCTAGTCTCAGGTTTCATTACTCCTGATCCCAATCGATATATTAACCAGATGGTTTAAATCCTCAATCAATCAAATCAATTTAGGAACCTAGAGTAAAACGGCACGTACTTGTATGACTCTTTGATGACACAGGGTTTCAGAACAATAAATCAGGTTTATTCCAAATTCCAGAAACGGGCAAAAAAAAAAGAGTTTTTAAAGCAATTATGAACAACTTTTAACCAATCAGCATTCAGAGTTAGACCCACCGGTTGTAATGACAAGCCAATAAATCACCAATAAGATACCTCCAGCATCCTTGTCTAACTCCCCATTAGACTACCAATGCAATTTTTTATCTATGACAATAGATAAGAGAAGTACCGCATTTACGAGAAGATACGGTCTCGTAACTCTACAACTATTAAGCGTTTTTTTTTGCCTCCCCCCTCAGGATGATCAGACCTTCAGTTGTTGATGAAACTCTAATGGCTACTTAAAGACTCTAATCAATAAGGTAGCCTTGAGGATTCCTTCTAGAACTTTACTTTGACACTTGATAATAACAATATAAATGTAATTAATATCAACGTGTGTGTGTGTATATATATAAGCTAAAAGCTGTAGATTATCTTCTTCTTCAGGTAACAGGTTCTTCTAGGGAGCCAAAAGATGCCAACAAAAAAAGATTCCAGCATTTATACCCTAATCCTTATGCCCAGTGAGGAATGTATGGTTATCACTTATGCCCCTTGCGTTTATACCTCCTCCCCTTATGTTTTTCTTCCTCCTGCCCCAGGCTTAGGCGAGTCGGGACGCAACTGGCCTCCGACCTTTTCTGCAAAAAAATATCACAGAACTAAGCTATTCTTACAATATGGAAGAAAAAAAACAGGGTGCCATTTTTATTTAACCTTTATTTAACTTGGCAAGTCAGTTAAGAACAAACTCTTATTTTCAATGATGGCCTAGGAACAGTGGGTTAACTGCCTTGTTCAGGGGCAGAACAACAGATTTGTACCTTGTCAGCTCGGGGATTTGAACTTGCAACCTTCCGGTTACTAGTCCAACGCTCTAAACCACTAGGCTACCGTGCCGCCATTTGGGACTCAGTCCTAGTAACATAATAACAGATCCGGGTGGATTGTTCGATTGGTTAGAGTTAATAAACTGTTAAATAATAAACTGTTAAGAGCTAACACAGATATATCTATTTGAGTACTGTGGGGTGTGTGTTGTGTCGTGTGCGTGAACAGCCTGTGGTAAACTGATGAAGATCGCTGGACCGGAGACGGTGAAGACCTCTGGGACACGGTTTGGAGCCTGGATGACAGATCCACAGGCCTCCCCTACAAACAATAGGGTGAGGAGAGGGAGGGAGGAGTGAGGGATGAGGGGTGGAGGGAGGGAGGGTTGGGGGGGGGGGGGGGGTTGAGGGTTGAGGAGAGGGAGGGATGAGGTAAGGGATGATGGGAGGCAGGGATGTTCTACTATGTTTTTCTACCTGTAGATAAAAGGTTTTCAATTAAACCTTTAAATTGTTAATGATGGTATTGTGTTCCAACCCAGGTCTGGTACATGGATAGCTACACCAACAACAAGATCGTCAAAGAGTACAAGTCCATAGCAGACTTTGTTTCCGGGGTCGAGTCTCGAACCTACAACCTGCCGTTCAAGTGGGCCGGGACCAACCACGTGGTGCACAACGGCTCTCTGTACTACAACAAGGTCCAAAGCAACATCGTGGTGTCTTACCGCTTCGAGACGGGCCGCGTGGTAACCCAGAGAGCCCTGGAGAACGCCGGCTTCCACAACGTCTACCCTTACACCTGGGGAGGCTTCTCCGACATAGACCTCATGGCCGACGAGCTGGGTCTGTGGGCCGTCTACGCCACCAATCAGAACGCCGGAAACATCGTCATCAGCCAGCTCAACCCGGAGACACTACAAATCCTCGGAACATGGAACACGGAATATTCCAAACGGAATGCGGGGGAGTCCTTTATGATCTGCGGAACACTCTACATCACTAACTCTCACCTGACTGGTGCTAAGGTCTACTACTCGTACTCCACCAAGACATCCAGCTATGAGTACACAGACATCCCCTTCCATAACCAGTACTTCCACATGTCCATGTTGGGCTACAACGCCAGGGACCGGGCTCTGTACGGCTGGAACAACGGACACCAGGTTCTGTTCAACATCACGTTGTTCCACATCATCAAGACAGAGGATGATTCCTGAGGAGGAAGAACTGATAGGATCTCAGAGGAACCCACTGGAACACTGACTAACATTCCTGGTGTTCCGGTGTTCCGCCAGTCATTGTTGGAGTTCTCTTGTTGTGTCTCTCCATTTTATTTTTTGCTCTCTTCTTTTGACAATCCATCTTTGGCCCTCTTGTTTTCTTTTCAAATTCCTAATGCAAGGCTTAACATTGATAGTTTCCTGGATGGCCAGGGTATCAAAGACTTTGGCCTGCAAACTCTGGAAAAACTGGATAAAGTCTCAGCACACTTCCTGTCTAATGCAAATGTATTGTAATAGTAGTTTGGCCTCCAAAAAGCATGACAAACTCTCAGCTGCTCTACACTGGACCCTGTAAGTCTGAGACCATGAGAGATTTGGTGTAGGGTTAGTCAATTTTAATTCAAGCCAGTCAATTCAGGAAGTAAACTGAAATTCATATTGAATAATTGAAAAAAAAAGCCATCTACTTTTGATAATATCTCAATAAACTGAAAAGGTGTAAAAATTTTGGAATTGTACATTTAAAACACTTCCTGAATTGACTGACTTTTGGTTTTGGGTATCATGCCTCTGTAGCTTTTGTATCCGTAGCAACAGTATCAATAGGAGTATGCTTTATTCAGTCTCTCTATGGCATACTCTCTATGGCATACTCTCTATGGCTTTCATCCCAAATGTCACCCTAGAACTCTGGTCAAAAGCAGTGCACTATATAGGGAATAGGGTGCCATCTGAGACTGCAATATACAGTGGGGCAAAAAAGTATTTAGTCAGCCACCAATTGTGCAAGTTGTCCCACTTAAAAGATGAGAGAGGCCTGTAATTTTCATCATAGGTACACTTCAACTCTGACAGACAAAATGAGAGAAAAAAAATCCAGAAAATCACATTGTAGCATTTTTAATGAATTTATTTGCAAATTATGGTGGAAAATAAGTATTTGGTCAATAACAAAAGTTTATCTCAATACTTTGTTATATACCATTTGTTGGCAATGACAGAGGTCAAACGTTTTCTGTAATTCTTCACAAGGTTTTCACACACTGTTGCTGGTATTTTGGCCCATTCCTCCATGCAGATCTCCTCTAGAGCAGTGATGTTTTGGGGCTGTTGCTGTATGTGCTGTATGGGGTTGAGATCTGGAGACTGGCTAGGCCACTCCAGGACCTTGAAATGCTTCTTACGAAGCCACTCCTTCGTTGCCTCGGTGGTGTGTTTGGATCATTGTCATGCTGAAAGACCCAGCCACGTTTCATCTTCAATGCCCTTGCTGATGGAAGGAGGTTTTCACTCAAAATCTCACAATACATGGCCCCATTCATTCTTTCCTTTACACGGATCAGTCGTCCTGGTCCCTTTGCAGAAAAACAGCCCCAAAGCATGATGTTTCCACCCCCATGCTTCACAGTAGGTATGGTGTTCTTTGGATGCAACTTAGCATTCTTTCTCCTCCAAACACGACGAGTTGAGTTTTTACCAAAAAGTTATATTTTGGTTTCATCTGACCATATGACATTCTCCCAATCTTCTTCTGGATCATCCAAATGCTCTCTAGCAAACTTCAGATCGTCCTGGACATGTACTGGCTTAAGCAGGGGGACACGTCTGGCACTGCAGGATTTGAGTCCCTGGTGGCGTAGTGTGTTACTGATGTGTTACTTATTTTCCACCATAATTTGCAAATAAATTCATAAAAAATCCTACAATGTGATTTTCAGGATTTTTTTTCTAATTTTGTCTGTCATAGTTGAAGTGTACCTATGATGAAAATTACAGGTCTCTCTCATCTTTTTAAGTGGGAGAACTTGCACAATTGGTGGCTGACTAAATACTTTTGTGTCCCACTGTATAGGGAATAGGGTGCCATCTGAGACTGCCCTATATAGGGAATAGGGTGTGATGGTTATCCTGATAGCATCTATAACTCTGTCTGTGGACTCTGTCAGCAACCATCTCACTCTCTCCCATTGTGACGCGCATCATTATTACTGTTGTAAAATACTGTACAGCAGGGTGTCAAACTCATTCCACGGAGGGCCTAGTGTCTCTCTCCTTTCCATTAAGACCTGGACAACCAGGTGACGTAAGAACCAATTAAGACCTGGACAACCAGGTGACGTAAGAACCGACGCTGGAGATGAGAAGCAGGTAGTTGAACATTTTAATGAACGGACAAGTGACTGAACAGGGAGGAACAAAACGACATGACGACAATAATGCTGAAGCAGGGAACAACCTCGGAAACAGACAGATATAGGGAAGGTAATGAAAGCAGGTGACGGAGTGACTGAACAGGGAGGAACAAAACGACATGACGACAATAATGCTGAAGCAGGGAACAACCTCGGAAACAGACAGATATAGGGAAGGTAATGAAAGCAGGTGATTGAGTCCAGGTGAGTCCAATGACGCGCTGATGCGTGTGACGAGGGAAACAGGTGTGCGTAATGATGGTGGCAGGAGTACATAGTGCTGGGCAGCCTGGCGCCCTTGAGTGCCAGGGGGAGAGGGGGCGCAGACGTGACAGTACCCCCCAGGGGCACCGGCGTCCCACCTGGATTGGAAATGACATACCCAAATCTAACTGCCTGTAGCTCAGGACCTGAAGCAAGGATATGCATATTCTTGGCACCATTTAAAAGGAAACACTTTGTAGTTTATGGAAATGTGAAAGGAATGTAGGAGAATATAACACATTAGATCTGGTAAAATATAATACGAAGAAAGAAAAACAACCGTTCTTTTGTATTGTTTTTGTACCATCATCGTTGATATGCAAGAGAAAGGCCATAATGTATTTTTCCAGCCCAGGTGCAATTTCAATTTTGACCAGTAGATGGTATCAGTGTATGTGCAACGTTTTAGACTGATCCAATGAACCATTGTATTTCTGTTCCAAATGTTGTATCAAGACTGCCCAAATGTGCCTAATTTGTTTATTCATAATTTTTCATGTTCAAAATTGTGCACTCTCCTCAAACAATAGCATGGTATTATTTCACTGTAATAGCTACTGTAAATTGGACAGTGCAGTTAGTTTAACAAGAATTTAAGCTTTCTGCCAATATCAGATATGTCTATGTCCTGGCAAATGTTCTTGTTACTTACAACCTCATGCTAATTGCATTAGCCTACGTGAGCTCAACCGTCCCGTGGAAGGGACACCAATCCCAAAGAAGTTTAATCATCGTGTGCGTGTGTTATTTATTCACGGTATTCCTCGCTCTATTGTTTGGTCTTCGTCCCTGTGCCTTTACACGGCACGCTGTAATTTTGGGTATAATAAAAAAACTATTACGCATTTCTGCGCCTGTCTCCCGAATCTCTTCATACCAGTGAGTTAACTGTGAAATGCTTCACAGACTTCAAGTAACAGACACAACATCAACTGTACAGAGGAGAATCAGGCCTTCATGGTTGAATTGCTGCAAAGAAACCACTACTAAAGGACAATAATAAGAAGAGACTTGCTTGGGCCAAGAAACACGAGCAATGGACATTAGACCGGTGGAAATCTGTCCTTTGGTCTGATGAGTCCAAATTTGAGATTTTTGGTTCCAACTGCCATGGCTTTGTGAGTTGCAGAGTAGGTGAACGGATGATCTCTGCATGTGTGGTTCCCACCGTGAAGCATGGAGGAGGTGTCATGGTGCTTTGCTGGTAACACTGTGGTGACACTGTTATTGATTTATTTAGAATTCAAGGCACACTTGACCAGCATGGCTACCACAGAATTCTGCAGTGATACGCCATCCCATCTGGTTTGCACTTAGTGGGACTATAATTTGTTTTTCAACAGGATAATGACCCAACACACCTCCAGGCTGTGTAAGGGCTATTTGACCAAGAAGGAGAATGATGGAGTGCTGCATCAGATGACCTGGCCTCCACAATCACCCGACCTCAACCCAACTGAGATGGTTTTTGATAAGTTGGACCACAGAGTGAAGGAAAAGCAGCCAACAAGTACTCAGCATATGTGGGAACTCCTTCAAGACTGTTGGAAAAGCATTCCAGGTGAAGCTGGTTGAGAGAATGCCAAGCGTGTGCAAAGCTGTCATCAAGGCAAAGGGTGGCTACTTTGAAGAATCTCAAATGTAAATTATATTTTGATTTGTTTAACAATTGCTTGGTTACTACATAATTCCAAGTGTGTTATTTGATAGTTTTGATGTCTTTACTATTATTCTACAATGTAGAAAATAAAAACCCTTGAATGAGTAGGTGTGTCCAAACCTTTGACTGGTACTGTATATATATATATATATATATATATATATATACAAAAGTATGTGGACACCCCTTCAAATGAGTGATTTAGACTTTTTCAGCCACACCCATTGCTGACAGGTGTATAAAATCGAGCACAAAGTCTTGCTATCTCCATAGACAAACATTGGCGGTAGAATGGCTCGTACTGAAGAGCTCAGTGACTTTCAACCTGGTTCCGTCATAGGATACCACCTTTCCAACAAGTCAGTTTGTCACATTTCTGCCCAGGTAAACTTGTAAGTGCTGTTATAGTGAAATGGAAACATCTAGGAGCAACAACGCCTCAGCCGTGAAGTGGTAGGCCACACGACCTCACAGAACGGGACTGAAGATTGTAGCCGGTAAAAAACCATCTGCAACACTCCCTACCGGGTTCCAAACTTCCTCTGGAAGCAACGTCAGCACAAGAACAGTTCGTCAGGGGCTCCATGAAATGGGTTTCCATGGCCCGAGCAGTCGCACACAAGCCTAAGATTCACCATGCGCAATGAGAAGCGGCGGCTGGAGTGGCGTAAAAATGGCCGCCATTGGACTCTGGAGCAGTGGAAACTCGTTCTCCGGAGTGATGAGTCATGCTTCACCATCTGTTAGTTCAACAGTGTCTAAGAAACATGTGTTATTCTCAGCTCTCTATTGGTTGTACAGCCTATACAGGTTTTGTACAGTCATGGTATTTCAGACACCTACTGAGCTTTTGGGTGAGCTTTGGATTGCATTCAATCACTAAAGACAAGACAACATTGCCATATATATATATTTTTTTTAACTGCTTCTTCTTCTCTGCTATTCTAAAACAGGCTTGCTCTACTGTTGAGAACACCAAGTAGACAATGTACTGGTGTTGCCCTCTAGTGGTCAATTATTAAACAGCCTTTGACTGTGAACATACAGTACAGCACTTTAAATTGAGCCAATCAATAGATGTGATTGACGTCTTACTAATGAGTCTCCATAATGTCCCAGGAGGAAATCTACGCACCAAATGGCAGCCTATTCACCATATAGTGCACTATTTTTGACTAGTACCCTATAGGCCCTATGGTCCCTGGTCAAAAGTAGTGTACTATAAAGGGAATAGGTAGCTATTTGGGCAAAGACCTGGTCAGGAAACAGCTGATCTGTTGCTCTGGTCTGACTTCTGATGGACACCTGATTTAAATGTGCCTCAGTCAGTATCAAGGTGGCTGGGATTGTGTATAGCACCTCTATCAGAGCATGGATCCATTTGAGTTTGTACAGTCCAGAACCTCTTGCAGAGAGAGCATGGGTACATGTATCTGGATGGTTATAGTGTCAGAACCTCTTGCGGAGAGAGCATGGGTCCATTTATCTAGATGGTTACAGTGTCAGAACCTCTTGCGGGACTTTGAGGAGATGCGTGACTGGAGGGACTGTTCGGGTTCAGACACAGATGGAGAGGAACGGGAGGCTGACGCCAGGCTTGTTTCAGATTCAGACATCGAGGAGCTTTTGAGAAGATCATTGAGGGGACAGGGGAGACGGGACAGAGCCCTGAGCAGAATTGCTTTCTTTGAGGTAAGAGTAATTCATTAGACTTTTTCAAAGCACTTTACTCTTTTAAAATCAGAGTTATATTTGAACGCAAAGGAAAGGTGCATGTATTAAGAGGCTTTAAGGACTGAAGAGTTGCTGAATTCAAATTCCCTCTTCACCTCACTTATACACTGAGTGTACAAAACATTATGAACACCTGCTTGACCAGGTGAATCCAGGTGAAAACTAGCCTTGTTGATGTCCCTTTGTTTAAATCCACTTCAATCCGTTTAGATGAAGAGGAGGAGACGGGTTAACCCCTAAGGTTGATGTCAGCACCCCCACAGAAATGGAATTAGCATAATAAAAACATCCCCATAAAAAATCTGTCAGTTTAATCTAGAGACGTGTGGGTTTTTGCATTTGATGTGTCTCAGTTCAACGGATCCGCCTATGTCTCACTTCTGCTTCTGTGGTGAAAGGTGACAGAGCTAGAGCTATGTTTGTCAGAACATGAGGCATCTCGAAAATCAGTCTGTAAAGTCCGAAAGGTTTGGCCTAAAAACGATGACCCCCCTCGATGGAAAGATGAGACTCACGAACAAGAACGAGCGTGGGACTCATCTGAAGTCGGTACAGCCGATCTGCCAACATCTGTCTGTAGCGTCCAAACAGTTCGGTCTACACACTAAAGACCCCTCTGTGTAAAGGTGAGACTCCCACGAAGAAGTACATGTCGGTTGTATGTCCTCTAGGTCCCCCGGTACCAGTTGAACAAAATGAAAGGAAGTACAATATCTATGGAGACTGTTTAGTGCCAGAAATAAGGAGTTAAATACATGAGAAGAAGAAAAATGTTTCCTGATCTTTCTTATATGTCCCAGACATAGGACAGACATTTCCGAACAAACTTCCTTTAGATTTTCTTTTGGGGGGGGGGGGGGAACTATCTGTTGTTCCATGTTGTGAATCTGTTATTCAATATGTTTGTGTGAGCTAATAGCAATAAGGCAAAATACATTATTTTATCAAATCATTTTTGTATATATATATATATATATATATTTTTTACACTTCAAGGGGTCTTAAAATTCAAAATCAAATAGTGAAATGATCCAAGGTATGCCCTTCTTAAAACAATTCCATATAGTATAGTAGAATCCCCCCCCAGCTGTGACAATTGAGACGTGGATTGTGTATGTGTGCAAAATACTACAGTTCCTTTGAACAGGGTATGGTAGTAGGTGCCAGGCGCACCTGTTTGTGTCCAGAACTGCAGTGCTGCTGGGGGTTTTCACACTAAACAGTTTCCCGTGTGTATTAAAGACTGGTCCACCACCCAAAGGACATTCAGTCAACTGGACACAACTGTGTGAAAGCATTGGAGTCAACATGGACCGGCATCCCTATGGAACACCTTGTCGAGTCCATGCCCCGATGAATTGAGGCAGGGTAGCCTAGCCACCTGGGGGTGGCAGGGTAGCGGCAGGGTAGCCTAGTGGTTAGAGCGTTGGCCTAGTAACCGAAAGGTTGCAAGTTGACTCCCTGAGCTGACAAGGTACAAATCTGTCGTTCTGCCCATGAACAGGCAGTTAACCCACTAGGCCGTCATTGAAAATAAGAATCTGTTCTTAACTGACTTGCCTAGTAAAATAAAATAAAAATGTAATTCTGAGGGCAAATGTTTTGTACACTCAGTATATTTAAATGCAGACTGCACAAACAAGTACATCTGATTGAATGTAGGCCTACTGTGATTTAGATGATGCTTCTGTCCAGTACAGGTGGTGAAAGATACTGTATGCCAGTAATGTTACATTTCAGACTTCACTATGGTTATCAATGAAACCTCAACACTGAAAAGCCCCTATGCTGTTAGCCAGGGACATGCTACTAGAGTAGCACCATGCTGTTAGCCAGGGACATGCTACTAGAGTAGCACCATGCTGTTAGCCAGGGACATGCTACTACTGTAGAACCATGCTGTTAGCCAGGGACATGCTACTACAGTAGCACCATGCTGTTAGCCAGGGACATGCTACTAGAGTAGCACCATGCTGTTAGCCAGGGACATGCTACTAGAGTAGCACCAT
The DNA here is from genome assembly GCF_045791955.1 of Oncorhynchus clarkii lewisi. Lineage (NCBI taxonomy): Eukaryota > Metazoa > Chordata > Actinopteri > Salmoniformes > Salmonidae > Oncorhynchus > Oncorhynchus clarkii. Next base: position 44,823,950 of record NC_092174.1, read on the forward strand.
GCTATGAGCCATGGACATGCTACTACAGTAGAACCATGCTGTTAGCCAGGGACATGCTACTACAGTAGCACCATGCTGTTAGCCAGGGACATGCTACTAGAGTAGCACCATGCTGTTAGCCAGGGACATGCTACTACTGTAGAACCATGCTGTTAGCCAGGGACATGCTACTACAGTAGCACCATGCTGTTAGCCAGGGACATGCTACTACAGTAGCACCATGCTGTTAGCCAGGGACATGCTACTACTGTAGCACCATGCTGTTAGCCAGGGACATGCTACTACAGTAGCACCATGCTGTTAGCCAGGGACATGCTACTACAGTAGCACCATACCGTTAGCCAGGGACATGCTTCTAGAGTAGCACCATGCTGTTAGCCAGGGACATGCTACTAGAGTAGCACCATGCTGTTAGCCAGGGACATGCTACTAGAGTAGCACCATGCTATTAACCAGGGACATGCTACTAGAGTAGCACCATGCTATTAACCAGGGACATGCTACTCCAACTGCCTCCCAAATGTCAGCCTATCCCTTATGGGCCCTCATCAAAAGTAGTGCACTTTCTAGGGGATCGGGTGCCATTTTGTGACTCGGCCCTGATGTCACCGTGTCAGAATGTAGCAAGGGGACGCCAGGACGTTCTATCAGATGCCATATCATGTTTAGACTAGTCAGATGGGTTGGAGATGTGTTCATGGGTCTAACATATATGGAAATAATTGACGGGGAAGGCCACAGGATATGGCAGATAATTGGCATCAGGAACAATGTAGTCTAACATCAGATCCCCCTAACATCCTCTCATGTTGCTCAAACCTATTTCTCACTGAGATAATTATTAGGGTCATATACACACGCACGCAAACACACACACACACACGTGCACGTACGTACAGACACACACACACACACACCGCAGGGTTAGTCATGTCGAGGTTATCTTAACCCCCTTGTCACACAGCAACTAGGGCCCGACAGTCACACACCACAGGGCAGATAGGGCCTGAAAACCACACACCTGGAAGGTACGCATTAGAAGCATGGATTTAAAAAGCCTTTTTGTGGTAGCCCAGTTTATAAAGGCAAGATGTGCCCATGGCATGACGGCAGGAAAGGCCAAAAAGGATAAGAATTATATTTTCTATGAGGTGGAGATTCAGGATTCCAAGAAGTTGAAGCTTTGCTACTTGGACAAGGTAAGTAAAAAAATATATAAACAACTTCCCTCATTTCATTTCATTGGCTGCTAAAGTAAAAACTCTGTAATTCACCTGTTTAGGAAGTAGGTAGTAACTGTACCAGACATTTCCCTTTTTGTCCACACAAGTTGTATTCTGTATTATGAGGCAACCTACGGTACTGATTTTAGGGCTCTATTTAATCTGGGAATGAAGTCTGCTACATTTCATTCATGCTGTGAAGCTGAACTTCCCGGATGAGGATTCAATAGAGCCCTTTAATTTTGTGAAACTGAGGTTTTGGGACAGTAGATACTTAATGTAAATTTGTTTATGTGTAATAGCTGTGTATTCTGTCAGGTGGAACCTAATGCCACTATTGGAGAGATCAAGTGTCTATTATATAAGATCTGTGAGTACCCTGCCTCAGTCCTGTCTCTGTCTCTGTCCAGTCTCTGCCTGGTCTCTGCCCTGTCTCTGTCTCTGTCCCGTCTCTGTCTCTGTCTCTGTCTGGTCTCTCCCTGGTCTCTGCCCTGTCTCTGCCCGGTCTCTGCCTGGTCTCTGTCCTGTCTCTGCCTGGTCTCAGCCTGGTCTCTGCCTGGTCTCTGCCCTGTCTCTGCCTGGTCTCAGCCTGGTCTCTGCCTGGTCTCTGCCCTGTCTCTGTCCGGTCTCTGCCTGGTCTCTGCCTGGTCTCTGCCCTGTCTCTGCCCTGTCTCTGCCTGGTCTCTGCCTGGTCTCTGCCCTGTCCCTGTCTCTGTCTCTGTCTCTGTCTCTGTCTCTGTCTCTGTCCTGTCTCTGTCTCTGTCTCTGTCTCTGTCTTGTCTCTGTCTGTTATAGCAAGTGTGTTACACCCCCTATTCCAGTGGATGGCATGAAATATCTTGTTGTATTTCGTCTTTAGCAGTTGGCGATAGATAGATTTCAGGAAATACACTGACATTCTAACTCCAAATTTGGAATTCTGAACTTCACATTACTTCCTGAAATGACTGAATTGACCCCAACCCTGATGATGTCCTAATAATGTTTCTGAAGTGACTAAAGTCATTTGTGATGGTTACAGATCCCAAATGGTACCCAGCCAGACAGGCTTTGTCACTTCACCCAGGTACGTCCTCCTCTGAATCCTTAAGCCCTCGTCACTGACATACACATTGACATATACAGTGACAAGAGTGACAGGAGGAAGAGTTTTAGAAATACAACTGTATATAAATATCGAACAATATCAACATTATCACACATTTCAACACTAGAAGTAACCAGCGGGTCAACAGTGTACTGTTTGTTTGTCATTACGTGAATGTTTTCCTATTGGGACGGCTAGCCTGTGCCTAAGGGCTGTTGCGGTGACCGTATTACCGCCACACCGGCGGTCACGAGTCATGAAGGTAGTCAAATTCCACGTGACCGTTTAGTCACTGTAATTAGGCTTCTTCCAAGCTCGGATGCTGCTGATGGTCATTAGTAGCCTACCAGACTGGCTAACTGCCTGGTACTCAGCACTCTATTGTCCCCCCTAACCCTAACCCTAACCCTGACCCTAACCCTAACCCTAACCCTAACCCTAACCACTCTGACGTCAATGCAAGTGTATTCAAAAATATAATCAAACACTTCATGCGAGCCAATGAGGTTGTGTTGCACAATTTGTATATAGGGTATAAACAGTTATATATAGGGTATATACAATTATATATAGGGTGTAAACCATACCACCCTGCATACCACTGCTGGCTTGCTTCTGAAGCTAAGCAGGGTTGGTCCTGGTCAGTTGCTGGATGGGAGACCAGATGCTGCTGGAAGTGGTGTTGGAGGGCCTGTAGGAGGCACTATTTCCTCTGGTCTAAAAAAATATCCCAATGCCCCAGGGCAGTGATTGGCACCCTACACTGCCCTGCGTAGGGTGCCATCTTTCGGATGGGACGTTAAACGGGTGTCCTGACTCTCTGAGGTCATTAAAGATCCCATGGCACTTATTGTAAGAGTAGGGGTGTTAACCCCAGTGTCCTAGCTAAATTCCCAATCTGACCCTCAAACCATCACGGTCACCTAATAATCCCCAGTTTACAATTGGCTCATTCATTCCCCTGTGACTATATTTATTTCTCAAATGTCCTAATATTAAGCACATTGCTTCTCTTTACAAAAGTAGTATAGCCTACCTGGCTAGCATGAAAATGAACCATGGGAAAAACGGTCCTCATTCTCTAATTGTGTGCATTGATGACATTGTCCATTGTAAATCAAAACAAATGTCACACATTGTCAGCAAACTTAACACGTGTAAATATTTGTATGAAGATAACAAGATTCAACAACTGAGACATAAACTGAACAAGTTCCACAGACATGTGACTAACATAAATGGAATAATGTGTCCCTGAACAAAGGGGGGTCAAAATCAAAAGTAACAGTCAGTATCTGGTGTGGCCACCAGCTGCAATAAGTACTGCAGTGCATCTCCTCCTCATGGACTGCACCAGATTTGCCAGTTCTTGCTGGGAGATGTTACCCCACTCTTCCACCAAGGCACCTGCAAGTTCCCGGACATTTCTGGGGGGAATGGCCCTAGCCTTCACCCTCCCATCCAACAGGTCCCAGAAGTGCTCAATGGGATTGAGATCTGGGCTCTTCGCTGTCCATGGCAGAACACTGACATTCCTGTCTTGCAGGAAATCACGCACAGAATGAGCAGTATGGCTGGTGGCATTGTCATGCTGGAGGGTCTTGTCAGGATGAGCCTGCAGGAAGGGTACCACATGAGGGAGGAGGATGTCTTCCCTGTAATGCACAGCGTTGAGATTGTCTGCAATGACAACAAGCTCAGTCTGATGATGCTGTGACACACTGCCCCAGACCATGACGGAGCCTCCACCTCCAAATCGATCCCGCTCCGCGACTCGTCAGTGAAGAGCACTTTTTGCCAGTCCTGTCTGGTCCAGCGACGGTGGGTTTGTGCCCATAGGCGGCGTTGTTGCCGGTGATGTCTGGTGAGGACCTGCCTTACACAGGCCTACAAGCCCTCATTCCAGCCTCTCTCAGCCTATTGCGGACAGTCTGAGCACTGATGGAGGGATTGTGCGTTCCTAGTGTAACTCGGGCAGTTGTTGTTGTTGCCATCCTGTACTTGTCCCGCAGGTGTGATGTTCGGATCTACCGATCCTGTGCAGGTGTTGCTATACATGGTCTGCCACTGCGAGGGCGATCAACTGTCTGTCCTGCCTCACTGTAGCGCTGTCTTAGGCATCTCACAGTACAGACATTGCAATTTATTGCCCTGGCCACATCTGCAGTCCTCATGCCTCCTTGCAGCATGCCTAAGGCACGTTCACACAGATGAGCAGGGACCCTGGGCATCTTTCTTTTGGTGTTTTTCAGAGTCAGTAGAAAGACCTTTTTAGTGTCCTAAGTTTTCATAACTGTGACCTTCACTGCCTACCGTCTGTAAACTGTTAGTGTCTTAACGACCGTTCCACAGGTGCATTCATTGTTTATGGTTGATTGAACAAGCATGGGGAAACAGTGTTTAATCCCTTTACAATGAAGATCTGTGAAGTCATTTGGATTTTTACGAATGATCATTGAAAGACAGGGTCCTGAAAAAAAGGATGTTTCTTTTTTAGCTGAGTTTATATACATATATATATATATTTATTTTTGATTTTATCCCCGTACCTGCAGGAGGCCTTTTGCATTCTGGTAGGCCGTCATTGTAAATCAGAATTTGTTGAATAAAGGATTAAAAAATATATATATAAAATAAAGACTCCACTATGCAAGTAACCATTTCAATAGAATATCTCATATTGTTTATATCAGTTTATATCAGTACCAGTCAAAAGTTTCAGAACACCTTCTAGGGTTTTTCTTGATTTTTACAATTGTTTACACTGTGTAATAATAGTGAAGACATCAAAACTATGAAATAGCAAAGAAAATCATGTAGTAACCCCCCCCAAAAAAGTGTTAAACAAATCATATTTTACATTTGAGATTCTTCAAAATAGCCACCCTTTGCCTTGATGACGGCTTTGCACACAAACAACTCTAAATGAAGCATTTAGGAGTACCATTTATTAACCTCTCAACACATAAATCCATGTGCATACTCCTGTCTATTTTATTCAGCTTTGTTCAATTGTATTCTTCATACTATAAAATTATATAAAATAATGCCACAGAATTCTCAGCAAATCTTGTCGGCTAAATGAACTAGTGTAGCCCACAGCCATATGGCATAGCCAGATCAGGACCTAACAGAAGGATTGACTCAGAGGATGCTATTCTGTTCTTCTGAAATAGACTACATTTTCTTCATATCATGTTTCTTTAGACCTGTCTAAAATAAATAATGGATTTATTGTGAAGGTGTAGACTATAATACATGGATTTATTGTGAAGGTGTAGACTATATTACATGGATTTACTGTGATGGTGTAGACTATATTACATGGATTTATTGTGAAGGTGTAGACTATATTACATGGATTTATTGTGAAGGTGTAGGCTATATTACATGGATTTATTGTGATGGTGTAGACTATATTACATGGATTTATTGTGAAGGTGTAGACTATATTACATGGATTTATTGTGAAGGTGTAGACTATATTACATGGATTTATTGTGAAGGTGTAGACTATATTACATGGATTTATTGTGAAGGTGTAGACTATATTACATGGATTTATTGTGAAGGTGTAGACTATATTACATGGATTTATTGTGAAGGTGTAGGCTATATTACATGGATTTATTGTGAAGGTGTAGACTATATTACATGGATTTATTGTGAAGGTGTAGACTATATTACATGGATTTATTGTGAAGGTGTAGGCTATATTACATGGATTTATTGTGAAGGTGTAGGCTATATTACATGGATTTATTGTGAAGGTGTAGACTATATTACATGGATTTATTGTGAAGGTGTAGACTATATTACATGGATTTATTGTGAAGGTGTAGGCTATATTACATGGATTTATTGTGAAGGTGTAGACTATATTACATGGATTTATTGTGAAGGTGTAGACTATATTACATGGATTTATTGTGAAGGTGTAGACTATATTACATGTATTTATTGTGAAGGTGTAGACTATATTACATGGATTTATTGTGAAGGTGTAGACTATATTACATGTATTTATTGTGACGGTGTAGACTATATTACATGGATTTATTGTGAAGGTGTAGACTATATTACATGGATTTATTGTGAAGGTGTAGACTATATTACATGGATTTATTGTGAAGGTGTAGACTATATTTCATGGATTTATTGTGAAGGTGTAGGCTATATTACATGGATTTATTGTGAAGGTGTAGACTATATTTCATGGATTTATTGTGAAGGTGTAGACTATATTACATGGATTTATTGTGAAGGTGTAGACTATATTACATGGATTTATTGTGATGGTGTAGACTATATTACATGGATTTATTGTGACGGTGTAGACTATATTACATGGATTTATTGTGAAGGTGTAGACTATATTACATGGATTTATTGTGAAGGTGTAGACTATATTACATGGATTTATTGTGAAGGTGTAGGTAGATTATATTACATGGATTTATTGTGAAGGTGTAGACTATATTACATGGATTTATTGTGAAGGTGTAGACTATATTACATGGATTTATTGTGAAGGTGTAGACTATATTACATGGATTTATTGTGAAGGTGTAGACTATATTACATGGATTTATTGTGAAGGTGTAGGTAGATTATATTACATGGATTTATTGAGAAGGTGTAGACTATATTACATGGATTTATTGTGAAGGTGTAGGTAGATTATATTACATGGATTTATTGAGAAGGTGTAGACTATATTACATGGATTTATTAGACATTTTAACATGCAGATGTTCCAAAGGTCTGCAATGGCTTGTAGGCTGTGTGTCGAAGTCATTAAAGGCTAAATATGTTTACATTAATTAACGATCAATTACTGTGAGAGCGACAGTTATCACCGGCTAATGAAATTTTGTGACTCTGCCTTAATCTGTGCCCACATTCTCTTTTGTCACATGACCTCTCATATGACGGACTGGAAGACATAACTGTAACCTGATGATGTTTTGACACCACCCGAGGAGCCTGGACAGCTGAGAGCATGACCTGAACTTCTCTGACATAACAGATAGGTCTTGGAAGGTTCTGTGCCAAAAGCACTAGCTGGCCAATAGCAGGTCACAGAGAGGACTGTGGCTATGAGATATGAGATATGTGTGTTTGTGTGCATGCATTCCTGCCCATCTGATACTCCATGCAGGCTAAATCAAACATGATATTGAAAGAAAGCAAGTACTAATTGAACCCTGGTCTCTCAGAGGGCCATAGCTTTGGTAGGACAGAGTAACAGGGCACGGAAGTCAAGCCTGATTACATTTTAGTCATGTAACAACGGCTTTTAACCAAAGCGTAGGGTTTTGCCTTGTTCAAGAGCACATTGCCAGACTTTTCACCTAGTTGGTTCAGTGAGCCAAACCAGAAACCTTTCAGTTACTGCCATAACGCACTTAACCAGTAGGCTACCTGCCAGTAGGCTACCTGCCACCCCAATCTGGGGAGGTTTAATTAACTCCTTTCATCTTAAAAATCAGGAAGGGGTGTCGGTTAACACTCGGTGTGTGTGTGTGTGTGTGTGTGTGTGTGTGTGTGTGTGTGTGTGTGTGTGTGTGTGTGTGTGTGTGTGTGTGTGTGTGTGTGTGTGTGTGTCTATGTGTTTATGTCTATGCGTTTAAATCAAAGGCATTAAAACCACATTCAAATACTTCCGGCTTCGTGAGCCGTCGGAAGTTTTCCATAGTAATACTGTACGTGGAGGACATCAACACTGTCACTATGTACTAAAGTGCGCCATATTGCTGAATGGGGCTGAATGGGACTGAATGGGACTGAATGGGTCTGAATGGGACTGAATGGGGCTGAATGGGACTGAATGGGGCTGAATGGGAATGAATGGGGCTGAATGGGAATGAATGGGGCTGAATGGGGCTGAATGGGGCTGAATGGGGCTGAATGGGGCTGAATGGGGCTGAATGGGACTGAATGGGACTGAATGGGGCTGGATGGGACTGAATGGGACTGAATGGCTTCAAAGAATCGTTGTACTCACTGACATTTTCAACCTCTCCCTGACCGAGTCTGTAATACCTACATGTTTCAAGCAAACCACCATAGTCCCTGTGCCCAAGAAAGCGAAGGTAACCTGCCTTATTGACTACTGCCCCGTGGCACTCACGTCGGTAGCAATGAAGTGCTTTGAAAGGCTGGTCATGGTTCACATCAACAGCATCCTCCCCGAAACCCTAGACCCACTCCAATTCGCATACCGCCCCAAAAGATCCACAGATGACGCACTGCCCTTTCCCACCTGGCCAAAATGAACACCTACAGTATGTAAGAATGCTGTTCGTTGACTATAGGGATGAGGTCAGAGACCTGGTCCCAGGACAACAACCTCTACCTCAATGTGAGCAAGACAAAGGAGCTGATCGTGGACTACAAGAAAAGGAGGGCCAAACAGGCCCCCATCCACATCAACAGGCCCCCATCCACATCAACAGGCCCCCATCCACATCAACAGGCCCCCATCCACATCAACAGGCCCCCATCCACATCAACAGGCCCCCATCCACATCAACAGGCTCCCATCCACATCAACAGGCCCCCATCCACATCAACAGGCCCCCATCCACATCAACAGGCCCCCATCCACATCAACAGGCCCCCATCCACATCAACAGGCCCCCATCCACATCAACAGGCCCCCATCCACATCAACAGGCCCTCATCCACATCAACAGGCCCTCATCCACATCAACAGGCCTGTAGTGGAGCGGGCTGAGAGTTTCAAGTTCCTTGGTGTCCACATCGCCAACAAACTATCATGGTCCAAACACACCAAGACAGTCGTGAAGAGGGCATGACAAAACCTATTCCCCTCAGGAGACTGAAAATATTTGGCAAATATACAGCTGCACCATCGAGAGCATCCTGGCCGGTTGCATCACTGCCTGGTATGGCAACTGCTCGGCATCCGACCGTAAGGCACTACAGAGGGTAGTGTGTACTTCCCAAAACATCACTGCAGCCAAGCATCCTGCCATCCAGGACCTCTATACCAGGCGGTGTCAGAGTAAGGCATAAAAAATGGTCAAAAACTCCAGTCACCCTAGTCATAGACTGTTCTCTCTGCTACCGCACGGCAAGCAATACCAGAGCTTTTATCATAAAGGTGCATTTCTACGGTGAAAATTATCTTCCCCAAACTTGAAACTCACGTGCTGCGTATGTATGCAAGTTAGGCTCTACACACAAAAAAAATCGGATTAATGTGCTTCATTTTAAGAAGTTTTTTGGCCACTTCAGTTGTGATACAAACCTTATCAAAACATAAAAGCCTATGGGCTGGGTGTGCGACTATGATTTGAAAAAGTTGCCAAAAAAAAGGCCTGTGCAGTTTCTTGTCTTACTGCAGTTTCTTGTCTTACTGCAGTTTCTTGTCTTACTGCAGTTTCTTGTCTTACTGCAGTTTCTTGTCTTACTGCAGTTTCTCGTCTTACTGCAGTTTCTCGTCTTACTGCAGTTTCTTGTCTTACTGCAGTTTCTTGTCTTACTGCAGTTTCTTGTCTTACTGCAGTTTCTTGTCTTACTGCAGTTTCTTGTCTTACTGCAGTTTCTTGTCTTACTGCAGTTTCTTGTCTTACTGCAGTTTCTTGTCTTACTGCAGTTTCTTGTCTTACTGCAGTTTCTTGTCTTACTGCAGTTTCTTGTCTTACTGCAGTTTCTTGTCTTACTGCAGTTTCTCGTCTTACTGCAGTTTCTTGTCTTACTGCAGTTTCTTGTCTTACTGCAGTTTCTTGTCTTACTGCAGTTTCTTGTCTTACTGCACACAAGCAATAATACTGTATATCATTCACTAATTTGGGCTCCCGAGTGGCGCAGCGGTCTAAGGCACTGCATCTCAGTGCTAGAGGCATCACTACAGACCCTGGTTTGATAATGGGCTGTATCACAACTCCCATAGGGTGGCACACAATTGGCCCAGCGTTGTTAGGGTTTGGCCGGGGTAGGCCGTCATTGTAAATAATAATTTGTTCCTAACTGACTTGCCTAGTTAAATAAAGGTTAAATAAAGTTTAAATAAAACATAAAAATGATAATACTGTATATTATTCACCTATCTGACTATTATATTATTGTTTTAATCTTGTCTTCACTAAATAATATCTATGTGAAATTTGTTTTGATTTAAAATGTACCGTTATCATTTACCTGTCCAGAAACAGGGGCAGGGGGAAAAAAAGTCATCTATGCACTTAACTAGCGAATGGAGGATGCTTTTGCCATGGGTCATTTTCATGCCAGCCAGGTAGGCTATACTCCTCTTGTACAGAGAAGCAATGTGGTTAATATTAGGAAAATTGAGAAATAAATATAGTAGGCCTAGCCTATATAAAGCTGATGGGATTCTCTTCTTTTTATTAGAGGCCATCCCTCTGTTTTCTCACCCAATTGCATAGCCTATAGAAATGTTACGGAACATGAGCTCATGAAGTGTTTGATTCGTTTTTTTAATGTCAGCGTGATTAGGGGGACAATAGAGTGCTGAGTACCAGGCAGTTAGCAAGTTTGGTAGACTACTAATGACCATCAGCAGCATCAGAGCTTGGAGAAGCTCTGGGGGGGGGGGGGGGGGGGGTTGAATGTCCTAATGTCTTCCCTGTCTATTCAGAACATCAACACGATTCACCACTATCCCTTATGTATAGATCTCTTTGAATAAACAGTTAGATCCCGTTTCCCCGAGACACCAAGCCTAGTCCTGGACTGAAAAGCAAGAACCAATGGACATTCTCTGTTGAAAGTACTTTTTAGTCCAGGACTAGGTTTTAATCTGTGACCAGGAAACGGCTGCTAAATAAATCATCTTGTTATACAGAACTGTAACCATGACAACACTACATTTTGTCAGATGGGGAGTCCCTGAAGGATGATGAGGTATTGGAGAATCTACCGGTGGGAACCACGGTAACGATGTTCTTCCACGACCTGGGACCGCAGCTGGGGTGGACCATGGTGAGACCACGATGTTTCTGGGATATTGGACAAGGTGCTGTTCCCCACTGTACTGTTTTTTGGGAACAGCAAACAGTGAGTGGACATGTTGCCTATCAGTGACCCATGTCTTCTCCTGTACAGGTATTTCTGGTGGAGTGTATCTGACCTCTCTTCTCCTGTACAGGTGTATCTGACCTCTCTTCTCCTGTACAGGTGCATCTGACCTCTCTTCTCCTGTACAGGTGTATATGACTGACCTCTCTTCTCCTGTACAGGTGTATCTGACCTCTCTTCTCCTGTACAGGTGTATATGACCTCTCTTCTCCTGTACAGGTGTATCTGACCTCTCTACTCCTGTACAGGTGTATCTGACCTCTCTTCTCCTGTACAGGTGTATATGTCCTCTCTTCTCCTGTACAGGTGTATCTGACCTCTCTTCTCCTGTACAGGTGTATCTGAACTCTCTTCTCCTGTACAGGTGTATATGACCTCTCTTCTCCTGTGCAGGTGTATATGACCTCTTCTCCTGTACAGGTGTATCTGACCTCTCTGCTCCTGTACAGGTGTATCTGACCTCTCTTCTCCTGTACAGGTGTATCTGACCTCTCTTCTCCTGTACAGGTGTATCTGACCTCTCTTCTCCTGTACAGGTGTATCTGACCTCTCTTCTCCTGTACAGGCGTATCTGACCTCTCTTCTCCTGTACAGGTGTATCTGACCTCTCTTCTCCTGTACAGGTAGGTGTATCTGACCTCTCTTCTCCTGTACAGGTGTATATAACCTCTCTTCTCCTGTACAGGTGTATCTGACCTCTCTTCTCCTGTACAGGTGTATCTGACCTCTCTTCTCCTGTACAGGTGTATCTGACCTCTCTACTCCTGTACAGGTGTATATGACCTCTCGTCTCCTGTACAGGTGTATCTGACCTCTCTTCTCCTGTACAGGTGTATCTGACCTCTCTTCTCATGTACAGGTGTATCTGACCTCTCTTCTCCTGTACAGGTGTATATGACCTCTCTTCTCCTGTACAGGTGTATCTGACCTCTCTTCTCCTGTACAGGTGTATCTGACCTCTCTTCTCCTGTACAGGTGTATCTGACCTCTCTTCTCCTGTACAGGTGTATCTGACCTCTCTTCTCCTGTACAGGTGTATATGACCTCTCTTCTCCTGTACAGGTGTATCTGACCTCTCTTCTCCTGTACAGGTGTATCTGACCTCTCTTCTCCTGTACAGGTGTATCTGACCTCTCTTCTCCTGTACAGGTGTATCTGACCTCTCTTCTCCTGTACAGGTGTATCTGACCTCTCTTTCCTGTACAGGTGTATCTGACCTCTCTTCTCCTGTACAGGTGTATATAACCTCTCTTCTCCTGTACAGGTGTATATAACCTCTCTTCTCCTGTACAGGTGTTTCTGGCGGAGTGCATCGGACCTCTCTTCTCCTGTACAGGTGTATCTGACCTCTCTTCTCCTGTACAGGTGTATCTGACCTCTCTTCTCCTGTACAGGTGTATATAACCTCTCTGCTCCTGTACAGGTGTTTCTGGCGGAGTGTATCTGACCTCTCTTCTCCTGTACAGGTGTATAGTACAGGTGTATATAACCTCTCTGCTCCTGTACAGGTGTTTCTGGCGGAGTGCATCGGACCTCTCTTCTCCTGTACAGGTGTATAGTACAGGTGTATATAACCTCTCTGCTCCTGTACAGGTGTTTCTGGCGGAGTGCATCGGACCTCTCTTCTCCTGTACAGGTGTATAGTACAGGTGTATATAACCTCTCTGCTCCTGTACAGGTGTTTCTGGCGGAGTGCATCGGACCTCTCTTCTCCTGTACAGGTGTATAGTACAGGTGTATATAACCTCTCTGCTCCTGTACAGGTGTTTCTGGCGGAGTGCATCGGACCTCTCTTCTCCTGTACAGGTGTATAGTACAGGTGTATATAACCTCTCTGCTCCTGTACAGGTGTTTCTGGCGGAGTGCATCGGACCTCTCTTCTCCTGTACAGGTGTATAGTACAGGTGTATATAACCTCTCTGCTCCTGTACAGGTGTTTCTGGCGGAGTGCATCGGACCTCTCTTCTCCTGTACAGGTGTATAGTACAGGTGTATATAACCTCTCTGCTCCTGTACAGGTGTTTCTGGCGGAGTGCATCGGACCTCTCTTCATCTACCTTTTCTTCTTCCTCCATCTCCTCAACGTCTACGAGCAGAAAGATGACTATACCTCCAATCCCTGCTCAGTGGTCACGTACGTATATGGTAGGAAATTCCAAGGGTACGGTCCAGCGGCTTCCTTCGGGAGAGTGTGTCCTCAAGTTTCTCTGTACTCTTCTCCGATGGCCTCACAGGTGCCATCACACTTCTGACACCAATGTAGCTATATTTGGGGGTAGCCCCGACCGGGACTAGAACCCGGGTCCAGCGACTGTCAACCCAACACCTTAGCTTTTATGTCAAGAGATCTGAATCTCTTGACGAGGTCTCTAGGTATTGAGTTAAGGTTGCTACAATAGTCTAGAATGTCTGTGTCGTTGCTGTGAAAGAGAACATGCTGTCAGTCAATTCACCTAGGGTCAAAAGGTCAACTACAAAATAATGATAGCTTCTCTACCCTCACTCTACCCCCACTCTACCTCTTCTCTACCCTCACTCTACCTCTTCTCTACCCCCTACTCTACCCCCACTCTACCCCCACTCTAGCCTCTTCTATACCCCCACTCTACCCCCTTCTCTTCCCCCTTCACTACCCCCACTCTACCTCTTCTCTACCCTCACTCTACCTCTTCTCTACCCCCACTCGTCCTCTTTACTACTACCACTACCTTCTCTACCCCCACTCTAGCCCCTTCTATACCCCCACTCTACCCCCTTCTCTTCCCCCACTCTACCCCCTACTCTCTACTGCTGTAGGTTGGCGTGTGTGTGTCACTGTTTCCACTACTTCAGAAGGCTGTTGGAAACCGTCTTCATTCACCGCTTCTCAGACGGCACCTTGCCGCTGCAAACCATCATGAGGGTCAGTTCCAGCGAACTCTGGTGCCTAAAACATTCGGGAATTCAATAGTGTTTACGTGTAGCTGTTCAATTGGTCAATGATCAAAGTTTAATTCTAAGATCCTTTTTCTCAGTGACTTACCTGGCTAAATAAACCTGGTTAAACACTTGTGAATGTTCATCTCTTAAAACTGAATTAAAACGTAGTCAGGCTAAATTATCTGATAGATAGCTGCTGGCGTTGGGCTTTTGTTATTAGGTGGTGATCTTCCCACCCTGTATCGAAACATCTGATGTCTGGCAGGCGTCTGGTGTTGAGATGTCATGGGATGGAGGGATACTATACTATTATATTCTATATGATGCTATTCTATACTATTATATTCTATACTATTCTATTATATACTATTCTATTCTATACTATTATATACTATTCTATACTATTCTATTCTATACTATTCTATTATATACTATTCTATACTATTCTATTCTATACTATTATATACTATTCTATACTATTCTATTCTATACTATTCTATACTATTTTATTCTATTCTATACTATTCTATTATATACTATTATATACTATTCTATACTATTCTATTCTATACCATTCTATTATATACTATTCTATTCTATACTATTTTATTCTATTCTATACTATTCTATTATATACTATTATATACTATTCTATACTATTCTATTATATACTATTATATACTATTCTATACTATTCTATACTATTCTATTATATTATATTCTATACTATTTTATTCCATTCTATACTATTCTATTCTATACTATTATATACTATTCTATTCTATTCTATTCTATACTATTCTATTATATACTATTATATACTATTCTATACTATTCTATTCTATACTATTCTATTATATACTTTTTTATACTATTCTATTATATACTATTCTATACTATACTATACTATGCTACTCATTATTCATTGATATACTATACTGTTCTATTATATACTATACTATTATGTACTATACTATACTTTTCTATACGATACTATTTTATACTATTATATACATACTATACTGTTCTATTATATGCTATACTACTATATACTATTATATTCTATACTATTGTATTAATCCTATTGTTCTATTATATACTAATATATACTATATTATACTATTCTATACTGCTATATTATATACTATGCTATTATATACTATTCTATTATATACTAATATATACTATTCTATTATATACTATACTATTATATTCTATACTATTCTAGTATATACTATTATATTATATACAATTATATTCTATACTATTCTAGTATATACTATTATATTATATACATTTATATTCTATACTATTCTATTATTTACTATTCTATTCTATTCTATACTATTCTATGCTATTCTATACTATTATATTATATACTATTATATTATTTTATTTTCTATTCTATACTATACTATTATATACTATACTATTATATACTATACTATATTATTCTATTATTTTCTAGTATATACTATTCTATACTATTCTATTCTATTATATACTATTCTATGCTATTATATACTATTCTATTCTATTATATGCTATTCGATTATATACTATTATATTCTATGCTATACTATACTATTATATTATATACTATACTATTATTTTATATTATTCGATTACTATACTATTACACACTATACTATTATATACTATACTATTATATACTATACTATTATATACTATACTATTATATACTATACTATTATATACTATACTATATTGTTCTAATATTTTCTATTATATACTATACTGTTCTACTCTCAGAACTGCCTGTACTACTGGGGATTTTCTGCTTGGTTAGCCTATTACATCAACCACCCCCTCTACACTCCACCATGTGAGTACCACTCTCAACCAACAAATGAATGAATGGATGACAACTCTCAGTGTTGATAGATGGTTCTGCTGCTTAAGGTGCTGTATGTGTCTTACAGCGTATGGGAATCTCCAAGTCTACTCTGCGTTGGCGGTGTTTATGGTATGTAGCCTAATCTCCAAGTCTACTCTGTGTTAGTGGTGTTTATGGTATGTAGCCTAATCTCCAAGTCTACTCTGTGTTAGTGGTGTTTATGGTATGTAGCCTAATCTCCAAGTCTACTCTGTGTTAGTGGTGTTTATGGTATGTAGCCTAATCTCCAAGTCTACTCTGTGTTAGTGGTGTTTATGGTATGTAGCCTAATCTCCAAGTCTACTCTGTGTTAGTGGTGTTTATGGTATGTAGCCTAATCTCCAAGTCTACTCTGCGGGGGTGGTGTTTATGGTATGTAGCCTAATCTCCAAGTCTACTCTGTTGGTGGTGTTTATGGTATGTAGCCTAATCTCCAAGTCTACTCTGTGTTAGTGGTGTTTATGGTATGTAGCCTAATCTCCAAGTCTACTCTGTGTTAGTGGTGTTTATGGTATGTAGCCTAATCCTCAAGTCTACTCTGCGTTGGCAGTGTTTATGGTATGTAGCCTAATGTTATATCTACTCTGTGTTAGTGGTGTTTATGGTATGTAGCCTAATCTCCAAGTCTACTCTGTGTTGGCGGTGTTTATGGTATGTAGCCTAATCTCCAAGTCTACTCTGTGTTAGTGGTGTTTATGGTATGTAGCCTAATCTCCAAGTCTACTCTGTGTTGGCGGTGTTTATGGTATGTAGCCTAATCTCCAAGTCTACTCTGTGTTAGTGGTGTTTATGGTATGTAGCCTAATCTCCAAGTCTACTCTGTGTTAGTGGTGTTTATGGTATGTAGCCTAATCCCCAAGTCTACTCTGCGTTGGCAGTGTTTATGGTATGTAGCCTAATGTTATATCTACCCTGTGTTAGTGGTGTTTATGGTATGTAGCATAATCTCCAAGTCTACTCTGTGTTGGCGGTGTTTATGGTATGTAGCCTAATCTCCAAGTCTACTCTGTGTTAGTGGTGTTTATGGTATGTAGCCTAATCTCCAAGTCTACTCTGTGTTAGTGGTGTTTATGGTATGTAGCCTAATCTCCAAGTCTACTCTGTGTTGGCGGTGTTTATGGTATGTAGCCTAATCTCCAAGTCTACTCTGTGTTAGTGGTGTTTATGGTATGTAGCCTAATCTCCAAGTCTACTCTGTGTTAGTGGTGTTTATGGTATGTAGCCTAATCTCCAAGTCTACTCTGTGTTAGTGGTGTTTATGGTATGTAGCCTAATCTCCAAGTCTACTCTGTGTTAGTGGTGTTTATGGTATGTAGCCTAATCTCCAAGTCTACTCTGTGTTAGTGGTGTTTATGGTATGTAGCCTAATCTCCAAGTCTACTCTGTGTTGGTGGTGTTTATGGTATGTAGCCTAATCTCCAAGTCTACTCTGCGGTGGCGGTGTTTATGGTATGTAGCCTAATGTTATATCTCTCAGCCTCATTGTGTTTTCATTGAGTTCAGAACAACAGAGGAAAACATTCTTCATCTTCTTTCCCAAAAAATGTATTTCTCTCTTTCTTTTTCTCTTTCTTTTAACCTTTGTCTTTCTCTCTCTCTCTCTCTCTCTCTCTCTTTCTTTATTTCTTTTTTTCTGTCTTTGTACTCCCAGCTCTGTGAAGCTGGAAACTTCTCAATTCATTTGGCTCTCAATAACTTGGGCTGTAATGGTGAGTCGCCTTCCAGCATTTCTGAATGTGTTGTATTGATTGCGTATTCCAGAACGATGTCATAGCCAAGATAGGTAATAGGGAGCAAGTTCCTCAAATATTTCTCACAAATTGCTAGTTGAGTCAGCAACATCTGTGTGGTAGTTTGCCAGCTGAGAAGATATTTCCATGATGATACACATCTTCTCACAGTTGTGTCCTGCTGTCTACTAGGTCTGAGGCCCAAGCGGATCCCTTACCCCACCAGGAACCCCTTCACATGGCTCTTCTTCTTCGTGTCATGTCCCAACTACACCTATGAGGTGGGTCAAACTCACAGAGATAGATAAGAGGACTCTGGAGCCCAATAGCTTGTTTTAGCCTGAGCAGTGTCATTGAGGATTTTTCACAATTTTGAAGTAGTCATCTGGGTGGAACTTCCTATGGGTTAAGGAAGGATCCGATAATTCCATGCAGGTCATCAGGAGGGATCATCCAATTAATTATATTCGTTAGCAAACATTCCATAACTGCAGGTGGCAGCAAATCGCCAACCTTGTCTGTATACCTGTTTAAACAAACACACTCTAGATGGCAGTGTGCCCCCTTTCAGTTTGTTTACCAACTCATAGAAGTAACAGAATAAGAAAATGGACTACTTCAAAATGGAGATGGCCTCAAGGGCACTGCCCGTGCTCTCAGAAGCTACTTTAACACAGTCTTGTATGTATACATTTAAGTATGGCTGGCCCAGGCGGGAATTGAACCCACAACCCTTGGTGTTGCAAGTGTTGTGCTCTATTGACTTAGTCACACAGGAGAGACTAGACTTAAGTTGACATTGTAGCATAATAGCGAAGACGTCAAAACTATGAAATAACACATATGGAATCATGTAGTGAGCAAAAAAGTGTTAAACAAATCAAAATATATTTTATATTTGAGATTCTTCAAAGTAGCCACCCTTTGCCTTGATGACGGCATTGCACACTCTTGGCATTCTCTCAACCAGCTTCATGAGGTAGTCACCTGGAATGCATTGTGGAATTTCGTTCCTCCTTAATGTGTTAGAGCTGATCAGTTGTGCTGGGTGGTATACAGAAGATAGCCCTTTTTGGTCAAAGGCCAAGTCCATGTTATGGCAATAACAGCTCAAATAAGCAAAGAGAAATGACAGTCCATCAATACTTTAAGACATGAAGGTCAGTTTATGTCTAACACTTTCTCGGTTACTACATGATTCCATATGTGTTATTTCATAGTTTTTACGTCTTCACTATTTATTCTACAATGTAGAAAATAGTACAAATAAAGAAAAACCCTGGAATGAGTAGGTGCGTCCCAAACTTCTGACTGATACTGTATTTGTTTTGATTCGTCAGGTGGGGACGTGGTTGAGTTTCTCCATCATGACACAGTGTGTTCCAGGTAAAACTACACATCATCGTTTCACGTGTACTTAGGTGGTAAATGTTAGAAGCTGCTTACACACGTTTACAAACACGTATTTTCATAATATTAAGCACTAGAGATTCAGATCAGATCAAGCGTTGACCGCGGATAAGCCGACACGTGCATCGCTCGATGTTTTGACGGGGAACAATCGCGTTGGGAGCTGTCAAATCGGTGAAAAAAAGCTGCTCTTCAAATCAAATCGTATTTGATAATGTGATCGTTGTCACAAAGCCACACCCGTCCCACTCACTTATGAAGTGCAGAATGAGAAAACGTATAGAAATATAGCCACCCGTGGGAGAGATTGTCATACCAGTTGCGTTGTACTGTGTAAATACAGGTTATTCTTGTACACTGCCAGTTCTGCAGTCACGATAAAGTTTGAAATTGAAATTGAAAGACTGACATAAGTACGTGTGATACCAAAGAGACAATTAAATTCCTTTGTTTAAGTTTTAGTCGCCAATTTTGTGACTCTACTAACTAACTAACTGTTGTGTCTCTCTCTTTCCACAGTGGCCCTGTTCACGTTGCTGGGCTTCATCCAGATGACTATCTGGGCACGGGGAAAACATAAGATGTACACCAGAGAGTTTACAGACTACCCTGAACTAAGATCAGCTATCATCCCTTTGTTCCTTTGAGCCAGCCAGGGTTAACAACAAGAGCCTTAATTATACCCCTGTTCCTTAATTATACCCCTGTTCCTTAATTATACCCCTGTTCCTTAATTATACCCCTGTTCCTTAATTATACCTCTGTTCCTTAATTATACCTCTGTTCCTTAATTATACCCCTGTTCCTTAATTATACCCCTGTTCCTTAATTATGCCCCTGTTCCTTAATTATACCCCTGTTCCTTAATTATACCCATGTTCCTTAATTATACCCCTGTTCCTTAATTATACCCCTGTTCCTTAATTATACCCCTGTTCCTTAATAAGGGTTGCAAAAAAATCTGGTAACTTGTCACCAAATCCCCAGTTTTTCCCAGAAATCCCAGTTCTAAATTCCACGTAATCAGAAGGAAATAAGCAAGGAAATCTGTACTCGTCCAACCAGGATTTCTGGAACACCTGGGAAATTTGGGTAAATTACCAAAATTGTGCGCAAAACCTATTCGCTAATACTTTTGGCCAGAGCCACATAGGCCTCTTGCCGAATGTAGTGTACTACATAGGGAATAGAATGCTATTTTAGACAGACCCATTGCATACTCTACTACAGTTAGAGAAAGCAGTGTACTGGACACTGTGGTAATAGTGCACCTGTAG
Organism: Oncorhynchus clarkii lewisi; assembly: GCF_045791955.1. Taxonomy (NCBI): domain Eukaryota; kingdom Metazoa; phylum Chordata; class Actinopteri; order Salmoniformes; family Salmonidae; genus Oncorhynchus; species Oncorhynchus clarkii. The sequence goes on from NC_092174.1 coordinate 44,844,562, forward strand.
GGGATATGATGTGGCTCTGACCAAAAGGAGTGACACTATATGGGGGGACAACAGATACCCAGTCAATAAGCGAGCTGTATATAAATTAACTTTGTGACAGCCTCTCGGTCAGAATAGGGTTACAAGGCCTCACTCAGGCCTGTGACTTAACCTCATCACTCAACTCTACACTAAAAGTGTACATTTGTAGCAAGGTTATGGGTTTACACAGATACTGTTTTTTTAAGTTAGGATGAATGTACTGCAAAGTGTGGAATGATACAATAGATTGGTTTGATTCCCTTTAGCCGTAGAGAATTTATACATACTTTTTATTCACCATAATCATCGTTGCAGCACAGTTCATGTGAGTGACAATGTGTATACGTTATAGTAGTGGTCTTGAAGTCTAGTGCACTTGAAGTCTAGTGCACTTGAAGTCTAGTGCACTTGTTCCCCTGTTGAAGGACGGACGGCCCTGTTCAGTCCAATCAGATATGAAGTAACCATAACTTTTAATTTGTGTGATATTAATAGTATTTTATCTGATTTGTTTACGTTGTTAGTTTTACAGTGGGACTGTTCTATTTTTAATTTGTGTGATATTAATAGTATTTTATCTGATTTGTTTACGTTGTTAGTTTTACAGTGGGACTGTTCTATTTTTTTTGTTCACAGTCATTTTGTGATATTTAATAAACCCATTTGCATTTAACAGGGCCAGTGTTTTGCTGTTAAAGCATGGCATCAGTTGAAGTTGATACACATATCTATTCTCATCCATAATACTAGCTATGACAGGGATGGGCAACTGGCAGCCCGCGAGGGGCCCCTTTTGAAGGCCCTCGATGGAGGGTGGAGGGTGGGTGGGGGGTGGGGGTAGAATGCACAAGGTGCCATTTTGAAATGTGGTTGTACATCAGCAGTTTTTCTCTTGTTTTCTCTTTATATATCACAGTTGGAATGTCAGCCAAAACAAATTTGATTAGTAAATTAGTCTAGCGGCCAGCTATAAACAAAAGGTAGTGATCATGGTGGAATCACCGGCCGGGAGGGGGGGGGGGGGGCATTTGATTTTGTTGGTCAGCCTCACATTTCTCCATCCTATAGAAAAATGCGTAGAATTAAAGGAAATGTGTTAGAAAATAGCCAAATCTGCTCTCTGTCGCAATGGTCAAAATTTGTAGAATTGCAAAATACTTGATTTAAAACAGCAAAATGTTCTTTACATCCAATGGCAAAATGTGTAGAATATATAAACCAAGCAAGATATTTCTACATTATTTGAACGGCTATGTAAATGAGCTAAGCATTATTAGTCGTTTTTGGTATATAAATGTGGGTATACAGACCCGCCAGCCACTATGGCCCCTCATAATGACTTCAGATTGTTTTGTGGCTCCCAACCCCGTCGAAGTTGCCCGTCTCTGATCGTAGGAAATGGAAGCGTAAATCCAAAGCGTCTTCTTGATTAGAAACAGCATTTGTAACATGTTAAACACAATTATCATGACATTTCAAATGACAAACTGAAAATGACATGAAGTTTCAAAAACAACAACAAAAAAGGTAACAATAAAATAAAATATATATTTTGCGGTTTGTTTGTTACGTTGTGTTTGAGTCCACTACAACAGGAGTGAAAGCCTATATCATATATGTGCAGGCTTTCATTCCAGCCAAGCAGAAACTCACCTGATTGTGTGGTTAGAGTGTTGGGCCAGTCACCGAAAAGTTGCTAGATCAAATCCCTGAGTTGACAAGGTACAAATCTGTTGTTCTGCCCCTGAACAAGGCAGTTAACCCACTGTTCCTAGGCGGTCGGTCATTAAGAATTTGTTCTTAACTGATTTGCCTAGTTAAATAAAAGGTAAAATTACATTGTTCCCCTGCCCTATACATTAGGTGAGCATACAAAGCTGTGCTTAGGATATGACATCTGAAACCTTACCTCTTCAAAGTGTGTATCTTAAATAATCCCACACCAACCCACCTCCCTACCAGCACTGATAGCTACCTTGAGGGGTGAAAAAATGTACTTATTATGATTGTGGTTGTCTCACTTAGCTCTCTGTAAGTCTCTCTGGATAAGAGCGTCTGCTAAATGACTAACAGAATATGTCCTAAAGTGATGAAAATGGCAAAACACATATATAAGCCAGGCAAGATTTTTTTTCTACATTATTTGAAAGGCTATATAAATTATCTAAGCATTATTATTAGTTTTGGTCTATAAATGTCAGTGTAAATGCAGCGCCATCTTGTGGTCCCGTATTGATACTGCGTAATAACAAAACAAAACAAAATAGGGACCTATTCTCTGTGTAGGTGTGTTTAGTTGAAGAGGAAGCAGCCCCCTCATAAACCAAGGGAGCTGCTTCCTCTTCAATGAACACATGAAAAGGAGATGAGGCGAGGAAGCCGCCCCCTCATAAACCAAGGGAGCTGCTTCCTCTTCAATGAACACATGAAAAGGAGATGAGGCGAGGAAGCCGCCCCCTCATAAACCAAGGGAGCAGCTTCCTCTTCAATGAACACGTGAAAAGGAGCCAAACTATTGAGATCCTGGTGTGTTTGAGGAGCTATCTGCTGTCAACTGACGTCTGTGTCCTGCAAACGTGACCTCTTCTTGACTTTTGGCAGCCATTTTACACAATGCACAATCAACAGGCAAAAATATGACTTCCAAAGCCTAAGGAACATATTCCAAACATAATTCATGAATCTAACCATAATTTGAAAATGTTTTCATAATACTGCCAGTGTGCCTGTGCATGTCTAGCTATTACAATGGAGAGGCAGGGGAGCCTAGTGGTTAGAGTTTAATAAGGGCAGCAGGTAGCCTAGTGCTTAGAGTGTTGGACTAATAACCGAAAGGTTCAAATCCCCAAGCTGACAAGGTACAAATCTGTCGTTCTGCCCCCTGAACAAGACAGTTAACCCACTGTTCCTAGGCTGTCATTGAAAACTGACTTAAGGTAAAAATAAACAATACATTTTGTCGGTTTTCTGCATTAAACATTTTGACAATACATTCCGTTAGGAAGTCATATTTTCACAGATTAACTTTCAAGTTTTAGTTTGTCTTCTGGTTTTTATCTTGATGGGGGAGACCTTGCGTTTGGTGGGGACATTTTGTTTTTCATTGCGCGCGTTGACTGCTCGGGGTTGTAAAACGTCCTCGTCCTCTCCTGCCTGCTGCTTAGCAAAGTTCACAAACACCTGGAGAACAGAGAGAGGAAAACCCATTACTATCAACACAATGTCAATGAAAACACTGATGTTCTATAAAAGTACTTTATAATCGTATATTCACGACAGCTATTTCTCTCGCTGCTTGCCGAGTACGGTACCATCAATTTGTACTCAAGGATGTTCTGTATTCAAGTCTTAATCTCTCATAATAAATCCTCCTGAAGTCAGACGCCTTCCTGGCTGTGTTTGATGAGGTCATATTGCTGCGTCTATCCTTAAACATTGCCATGCTCATTACCACCTGTCGTGTGGTCAGTGAAACACTCAGTTGCTTGTCTTTAAACCTAAATCCTAAACACCTCATCCCTAATCTTAACACCAGCCCTATAATTACCTGATCTAGTGTAGTCTGATACTAAATCCCAAACACCTAATCCCTAATCTTAACACCAGACCTATAGTTACCCGATCTAGTGTAGTCTGATAGACAGAGTATTCACCTGATGTAACGGTTTTCTGTATGAGAAGGAGAGTCGGACCAAAATGCGGAGTGTAGATTGCAATCCATGTTTATTGTGACTATAGCAACACGAATCTAAATACAAACAGTGCAAAATAATAAACGTAATGAAAACCGAAACAGCCTAAACTGGTGCAAACTAACACTAAGGACAATCACCCACAAACACACAGTGAAACCCAGGCTACCTAAATATGGTTCCCAATCAGAGACAATGACTAACACCTGCCTCTGATTGAGAACCATATCAGGCCAGACATAGAAATAGACAAACAAGACATCCAACATAGAATGCCCACCCAGTTCACGTCCTGACCAACACTAAAACAAGGAAAACACACACGAACGATGGTCAGAACGTGACAGTACCCCCCCTCCAAGGTGCGGACTCCGGACGCACAACTTAAACCTATGGGGGAGGGTGTGGGTGGGCATCTGTCCGCGGTGGCGGCTCTGGCGCTGGACGTGGACCCCACTCCATAACAGTTTTAGTCCACCTCCTTAGCGTCCCTAGATAGGTTACCCTCCTTAAAGACCGCTCGGGACAGAGGGGCAGCTCGGGACAGAGGTAGCTCAGGACTGATGGGTAGCTCAGCACTGAGAGGAAGCTCAGCACTGAGAGGAAGCTCAGCACTGAGAGGAAGCTCAGGCAGGTGGTTGGATCCGGCAGATCCTGGCTGGCTGGCGGTTCTGGAAGATCCTGGCTGACTGGCGGATCCGGAAGAGTCTGGTCGACTGGCAGATCTGGAAGAGTCTGGTCGACTGGCAGATCTGGAAGAGTCTGGTCGACTGGCAGATCTGGAAGAGTCTGGTCGACTGGCAGATCTGGAAGAGTCTGGTCGACTGGCAGATCTGGAAGAGTCTGGTCGACTGGCAGATCTGGAAGAGTCTGGTCGACTGGCTGCTCTGGCTGCTCCATGCTGACTGGCTGCTCCATGATGACTGGCAGCTCTGGCTGCTCCATGCTGACTGGCTGCTCCATGCTGACTGGCAGCTCTGGCTGCTCCATGCTGACTGGCTGCTCTGGCTGCTCCATGCTGACTGGCTGCTCCATGCTGACTGGCGGCCCTGGCTGCTCCATGCTGACTGGCGGCCCTGGCTGCTCCATGCTGACTGGCGGCCCTGGCTGCTCCATGCTGACTGGCGGCCCTGACTGCTCCATGCTGACTGGCGGCCCTGGCTGCTCCATACTGACTGGCGGCCCTGGCTGCTCCATGCTAACTGGCAGCTCTGGCGGCTCCTTGCAGACTGGCAGCTCTGGCGGCTCCTTGCAGACTGGCAGCTTTGGCGGCATCCTGCAGAAAGGCAGCTCTGGCGGCTCCTTGCAGACTGGCAGCTCCTTGCAGACTGGCAGCTCTATGCAGACTGGCAGCTCCTTGCAGACTGGCAGCTCCTTGCAGACTGGCAGCTCCTTGCAGACTGGCAGCTCTATGCAGACTGGCAGCTCCTTGCAGACTGACAGCTCTATGCAGACTGGCAGTTCTGAACAGGCGGGAGACTCCGGCAGCGCTGTAGAGAAGGAAGGCTCTAACAGCGCTAAACAGGCGGGAGACTCCGACAGCGCTGGAGAGGAGGAAGGCTCTGGCAGCGCTGGACAGGCGAGGCGCACTGTAGGCCTGATGCGTGGTGCTGGCACTGGTGGTACTGGGCCGAGGACACGCACAGGAAGCCTGGTGCGGGGAGCTGCTACCGGAGGGCTGGGGTGTGGAGGTGGTACTGGAAAAACCGGACCGTGCAGGCGCACTGGAGCTCTTGAGCACCGAGCCTGCCCAACCTTACCTGGTTGAATGCTCACGGTCGCCCTGCCAGTGCGGCGAGGTGGAATAGCCCGCACTGGGCTATGCAGGCGAACCGGAGACACCGAGCGCAAGGCTGGTGCCATGTAAGCCGGCCCAAGGAGACGCACTGGGGACCAGCTGCGTAGAGCCGGCTTCATGGCATTAGGCTCGACGCTCAATCTAGCCCGGCCGACACGCGGAGCTGGAATATACCGCACCGGGCTATGCACCCGCACTGGAGACACCGTGCGCACCACTGCATAACACGGTGCCTGTCCGGTCTCTCTAGCCCCCCGGTAAGCACAGGGAGTCTGCCCAGGTTTCCTACCTGGCGTAGCCATACTCCCTGTTAGCCCCCCCCCCAAGAAATTTTTGGGGCTGCCTCTCAGGCTTCCATCCGCTACGTCGTGCTGCCTCCTCATATCTACGCCTCTCAGCTTTCGCCGCCTCCAGTTCTTCCTTGGGGCGGCGATATTCTCCAGGCTGAGCCCAGGGTCCTTTACCGTCCAGTTCCTCCTCCCATGTCCATTTCCCCAGGTGGTGCAGCCTCTCCCACTGCAGCTGCTCCTGCTGCTGCTGCCTCTGTTCCTTCTCCTGCTGCACCTTGGTGCGGCTACACTCCCCTGGTTTAGCCCAGGGTCCTCTCCCGTCGAGGATTTCCTCCCATGTCCAGAAATCCTTACTATGTATCTCCTCGCGCTGCTCCTGCCTGTTGACACGCTGCTTGGTCCTTTTGTGGTGGGTGATTCTGTAACGGTTTTCTGTATGAGAAGGAGAGTCGGACCAAAATGCGGCGTGTAGATTGCATCCATGTTTATTGTGACTATAGCAACACGAATCTAAATACAAACAGTGCAAAATAATAAACGTAATGAAAACCGAAACAGCCTAAACTGGTGCAAACTAACACTAAGGACAATCACCCACAAACACACAGTGAAACCCAGGCTACCTAAATATGGTTCCCAATCAGAGACAATGACTAACACCTGCCTCTGATTGAGAACCATATCAGGCCAGACATAGAAATAGACAAACAAGACATCCAACATAGAATGCCCACCCAGTTCACGTCCTGACCAACACTAAAACAAGGAAAACACACACGAACGATGGTCAGAACGTGACACCTGATCTAGTGTAGTCTGATAGACAGAGTACTCACCTGATCTAGTGTAGTCTGATAGACGGAGTATTCACCTGATCTAGTGTAGTCTGATAGACAGAGTACTCACCTGATCTAGTGTAGTCTGATAGACAGAGTACTCACCTGATCTAGTGTAGTCTGATAGACAGAGTACTCACCGGATCTAGTGTAGTCTGATAGACAGAGTACTCACCTGATCTAGTGTAGTCTGATAGACAGAGTACTCACCTGATCTAGTGTAGTCTGATAGACAGAGTACTCACCTGATCTAGTGTAGTCTGATAGACGGAGTATTCACCTGATCTAGTGTGGTCTGATAGACGGAGTATTCACCTGATCTAGTGTGGTCTGATTGAGTATTCACCTGATCTAGTGTGGTCTGATTGAGTATTCACCTGATCTAGTGTGGTCTGATAGACGGAGTATTCACCTGATCTAGTGTGGTCTGATTGAGTATTCACCTGATCTAGTGTGGTCTGATAGACAGAGTAGTTATCTGATCTAGTGTGGTCTGAAAGAGCAGTCACCTGATCTAGTGTAGTCTGATACACAGAGTTGTCACATGATCTAGTGTAGTCTGACGGAGCAGTTACCTGATTTAGTGAGGTCTTATAGAGTAGTCACCTGATATAGTGTATTCTGACAGAGTAGTCACCCGATCTAGTGTAGTCTGACAGACAGAGTAGTAGCCTGATCTAGTGTGGTCTGATAGATGGAGTAGTCACCTCATCTAGTGTAGTCTGATGAGGGAGTAGAAAGCTGATCTAATGGAGTCTGATAGATGGAGTAGTCACCTGATCTAGTGTAGTCTGATAAACAGAGTAGTTACCTGATCTAGTGTAGTCTGTGATACAGAGTAATCCTCTATATTGAGTTTGTCCTTGTTGGCGACCACCAGCTGGAAGATCCTAGCGAGGGAGGAGGAGGCGATCTCATACTGCAGAGTGTTGTAGTGCTTCTCTCTCTGGACACACCCTGGGAAGCTGCTCTCCATGAAGCTCTCTGCTGGACCCAGCTCTGGAGATACGCCTGCTTTAGCTGCCTTTACCTTCATGGTCACCACGTAGCCATCACCAAACCTGGAGAGCAGAGGGAGAGTGAGAGAGAGGTCACCATGTAGCCATCACCAAACCTGGAGAGCAGAGGGAGAGAGAGAGAGAGGTCACCATGTAGCCATCACCAAAACTGGAGAGCAGAGGGAGAGAGAGAGAAAGGTCACCATGTAGCCATCACCAAAACTGGAGAGGAGAGGGGGAGAGAGAGGTCACCATGTAGCCATCACCAAACCTGGAGAGCAGAGGGAGAGAGAGAGAGGTCACCACATAGCCATCACCAAACCTGGAGAGGAGAGGGAGGTCACCATGTAGCCATCACCAAACCTGGAGAGGAGAGGGAGATCACCATGTAGCTATCACCAAACCTGGAGAGGGAGAGAGAGAGAGGTCACCATGTAGCCATCACCAAACCTGGAGAGGAAAGGGAGAGAGAGAGAGGTCACCACGTAGCCATCACCAAACCTGGAGAGGAAAGGGAGAGAGAGAGAGGTCACCACGTAGCTATCACCAAACCTGGAGAGGAGAGAGAGAGAGGTCACCACGTAGCCATCACCAAACCTGGAGAGGAGAGGGAGAGAGAGGTCACCATGTAGCCATCACCAAACCTGGAGAGGAGAGGGAGGTCACCACGTAGCCATCACCAAACCTGGAGAGGAGAGGGAGAGAAACAGGTCATCACGTAGCCATCACCAAACCTGGAGAGGGAGAGAAACAGGTCACCACGTAACCATCACCAAACCTGGAGAGGAGAGGGAGAGGTCACCATGTAGCCATCACCAAACCTGGAAAGGAGAGAGAGAGAGAGACGGTGGGAGTAAGTCAGGTGCCCATGAATAGACCAACAGGTGTGATTGATGAATGAAATAGGTATTAAACTGTTTACAACACAGAAAACAGCAGTTAACTTATCCATCGTCACCACTTTTGTTTAAGTCAGTAGACATTTAGAAATATCTTGAATAATACAATACAAGTATCATGACGTTAACTTTTACAAACCTGTGTTTTTCCACTGGGGGCTTCAAATCCTACGATGTCTTTCTACTCAAAACCACAATTCATTTGATTCATTTAATTGAAACAATTCAAAAGTGTGTCACCCTGCCTCTGTTTTGGTAAACAGCTAAGGGATGGGACTGGAGAAATGTAACCCACTCAAATTCGTAGACAAAGCAATGGATGCAAGGACTGACCATCCATGATATAAAAATGATAGTTTTAAGCATGTTTTGGTTTACATTGTTAACAAACATTGTAGTAAAACAGGCTCATCATTTGGGTTCTGATGGGGTACGACAGTTGAACTAAGCTCATGAGACATTTATAATTTATATTTATTCTTCAACAATCAATGGATTATTAATTTATTAATTTATAAATCCAAAGACTGATGTATCAACTAAGGACTCTAGCTTCAAAGTATTCAATAATGTGTATTTGGTATGGAATCAAGGCATCAGAATGCACCTGAGAACACCAGAATAGAGCTCCCATAATTCACCATACTCTCCCAGCCCGGGAACTCCCTGGCTGGCTACATCACCATACTCTCCCAGCCCAGATCTCCCTGGCTGGCTACTTCACCATACTCTCCCAGCACGGAACTCCCTGGCTGGCTACATCACCATACTCTCCCAGCCCAGATCTCCCTGGCTGGCTACTTCACCATGCTCTCCCAGCCCAGAACTCCCTGGCTGGCTACATCACCATACTCTCCCAGCCCGGGAACTCCCTGGCTGGCTACATCACCATACTCTCCCAGCCCAGATCTCCCTGGCTGGCTACTTCACCATACTCTCCCAGCACGGAACTCCCTGGCTGGCTACATCACCATACTCTCCCAGCCCGGAACTCCCTGGCTGGCTACATCACCATACTCTCCCAGCCCGGATCTCCCTGGCTGGCTACATCACCATACTCTCCCAGCCCGGATCTCCCTGGCTGGCTACATCACCATACTCTCCCAGCCCAGAACTCCCTGGCTGGCTACATCAACATACTCTCCCAGCCCCCAACTCCCTGGCTGGCTACTTCACCATACTCTCCCAGCCCCCAACTCCCTGGCTGGCTACATCCCCATACTCTCCCAGCCCAGAACTCCCTGGCTGGCTACATCACCATACTCTCCCAGCCCATAACTCCCTGGCTGGCTACATCACCATACTCTCCCAGCCCGGGAACTCCCTGGCTGGCTACATCACCATACTCTCCCAGCCCAGATCTCCCTGGCTGGCTACATCACCATACTCTCCCAGCCCCCAACTCCCTGGCTGGCTACATCACCATACTCTCCCAGCCCGGATCTCCCTGGCTGGCTACTTCACCATGCTCTCCCAGCCCAGAACTCCCTGGCTGGCTACATCACCATACTCTCCCAGCCCGGATCTCCCTGGCTGGCTACATCACCATACTCTCCCAGCCCGGATTTCCCTGGCTGGCTACATCACCATACTCTCCCAGCCCATAACTCCCTGGCTGGCTACATCACCATACTCTCCCAGCCCAGAACTCCCTGGCTGGCTACATCACCATACTCTCCCAGCCCCCAACTCCCTGGCTGGCTACTTCACCATACTCTCCCAGCCCCCAACTCCCTGGCTGGCTACATCCCCATACTCTCCCAGCCCAGAACTCCCTGGCTGGCTACATCACCATACTCTCCCAGCCCGGGAACTCCCTGGCTGGCTACATCACCATACTCTCCCAGCCCGGGAACTCCCTGGCTGGCTACATCACCATACTCTCCCAGCCCAGATCTCCCTGGCTGGCTACATCACCATACTCTCCCAGCCCCCAACTCCCTGGCTGGCTACATCACCATACTCTCCCAGCCCCCAACTCCCTGGCTGGCTACATCACCATACTCTCCCAGCCCGGATCTCCCTGGCTGGCTACTTCACCATGCTCTCCCAGCCCAGAACTCCCTGGCTGGCTACATCACCATACTCTCCCAGCCCGGATCTCCCTGGCTGGCTACATCACCATACTCTCCCAGCCCGGATCTCCCTGGCTGGCTACATCACCATACTCTCCCAGCCCATAACTCCCTGGCTGGCTACATCACCATACTCTCCCAGCCCAGATCTCCCTGGCTGGCTACATCACCATACTCTCCCAGCCCATAACTCCCTGGCTGGCTACATCACCATACTCTCCCAGCCCGGAACTCCCTGGCTGGCTACATCACCATACTCTCCCAGCCCGGATCTCCCTGGCTGGCTACATCACCATACTCTCCCAGCCCGGATCTCCCTGGCTGGCTACATCACCATACTCTCCCAGCCCAGAACTCCCTGGCTGGCTACATCACCATACTCTCCCAGCCCCCAACTCCCTGGCTGGCTACTTCACCATACTCTCCCAGCCCCCAACTCCCTGGCTGGCTACATCCCCATACTCTCCCAGCCCAGAACTCCCTGGCTGGCTACATCACCATACTCTCCCAGCCCAGAACTCCCTGGCTGGCTACATCACCATACTCTCCCAGCCCGGGAACTCCCTGGCTGGCTACATCACCATACTCTCCCAGCCCAGATCTCCCTGGCTGGCTACATCACCATACTCTCCCAGCCCCCAACTCCCTGGCTGGCTACATCACCATACTCTCCCAGCCCCCAACTCCCTGGCTGGCTACATCACCATACTCTCCCAGCCCGGATCTCCCTGGCTGGCTACTTCACCATGCTCTCCCAGCCCAGAACTCCCTGGCTGGCTACATCACCATACTCTCCCAGCCCGGATCTCCCTGGCTGGCTACATCACCATACTCTCCCAGCCCGGATCTTCCTGGCTGGCTACATCACCATACTCTCCCAGCCCATAACTCCCTGGCTGGCTACATCACCATACTCTCCCAGCCCAGATCTCCCTGGCTGGCTACATCACCATACTCTCCCAGCCCATAACTCCCTGGCTGGCTACATCACCATACTCTCCCAGCCCCCAACTCCCTGGCTGGCTACATCACCATACTCTCCCAGCCCCCAACTCCCTGGCTGGCTACTTCACCATACTCTCCCAGCCCCCAACTCCCTGGCTGGCTACTTCACCATACTCTCCCAGCCCCCAACTCCCTGGCTGGCTACTTCACCATACTCTCCCAGCCCCCAACTCCCTGGCTGGCTACTTCACCATACTCTCCCAGCCCCCAACTCCCTGGCTGGCTACATCCCCATACTCTCCCAGCCCAGAACTCCCTGGCTGGCTACATCACCATACTCTCCCAGCCCAGAACTCCCTGGCTGGCTACATCACCATACTCTCCCAGCCCGGGAACTCCCTGGCTGGCTACATCACCATACTCTCCCAGCCCAGATCTCCCTGGCTGGCTACATCACCATACTCTCCCAGCCCCCAACTCCCTGGCTGGCTACATCACCATACTCTCCCAGCCCCCAACTCCCTGGCTGGCTACATCACCATACTCTCCCAGCCCGGATCTCCCTGGCTGGCTACTTCACCATGCTCTCCCAGCCCAGAACTCCCTGGCTGGCTACATCACCATACTCTCCCAGCCCGGATCTCCCTGGCTGGCTACATCACCATACTCTCCCAGCCCGGATCTCCCTGGCTGGCTACATCACCATACTCTCCCAGCCCAGAACTCCCTGGCTGGCTACATCACCATACTCTCCCAGCCCAGATCTCCCTGGCTGGCTACATCACCATACTCTCCCAGCCCATAACTCCCTGGCTGGCTACATCACCATACTCTCCCAGCCCCCAACTCCCTGGCTGGCTACTTCACCATACTCTCCCAGCCCCCAACTCCCTGGCTGGCTACTTCACCATACTCTCCCAGCCCCCAACTCCCTGGCTGGCTACTTCACCATACTCTCCCAGCCCCCAACTCCCTGGCTGGCTACTTCACCATACTCTCCCAGCCCCCAACTCCCTGGCTGGCTACTTCACCATACTCTCCCAGCCCCCAACTCCCTGGCTGGCTACATCCCCATACTCTCCCAGCCCAGAACTCCCTGGCTGGCTACATCACCATACTCTCCCAGCCCGGGAACTCCCTGGCTGGCTACATCACCATACTCTCCCAGCCCAGATCTCCCTGGCTGGCTACATCACCATACTCTCCCAGCCCCCTACTCCCTGGCTGGCTACATCACCATACTCTCCCAGCCCCCAACTCCCTGGCTGGCTACATCACCATACTCTCCCAGCCCGGATCTCCCTGGCTGGCTACTTCACCATGCTCTCCCAGCCCAGAACTCCCTGGCTGGCTACATCACCATACTCTCCCAGCCCGGATCTCCCTGGCTGGCTACATCACCATACTCTCCCAGCCCGGATCTCCCTGGCTGGCTACATCACCATACTCTCCCAGCCCATAACTCCCTGGCTGGCTACATCACCATACTCTCCCAGCCCAGATCTCCCTGGCTGGCTACATCACCATACTCTCCCAGCCCCCAACTCCCTGGCTGGCTACATCCCCATACTCTCCCAGCCCAGAACTCCCTGGCTGGCTACATCACCATACTCTCCCAGCCCGGATCTCCCTGGCTGGCTACTTCACCATGCTCTCCCAGCCCAGAACTCCCTGGCTGGCTACATCACCATACTCTCCCAGCCCGGATCTCCCTGGCTGGCTACATCACCATACTCTCCCAGCCCGGATCTCCCTGGCTGGCTACTTCACCATACTCTCCCAGCCCCCAACTCCCTGGCTGGCTACTTCACCATACTCTCCCAGCGCAGATCTCCCTGGCTGGCTCCTTTTATATTTGGCTGGTTAGTCCATGCACCACTTATTTTTAAAATTAGGAATCCAATGTGCCATTTGTTTATTTCTGTGTTTACGTGACTAATGCTACTACTTTTTGGAAAATGTGTTGTATAATTGTGATCAGTGACTCATTTAGATCTCGTCAAACCAAATGTGTTATTTTTCTTCTAATTTAATTTGAAATGATGTGATTGTTGTTAAATCTTCCTCTCTTTTTTTTATGGTCCTTCAAGACAGATAGGAACACTTGTCCAGGGACACGACCAGTAGGGACAGAGTCTGGGGAGTGATGGCTATACTGAGGCCAGTGCAGGATGAGTGCCTACGTTACATGGAAGACATAGTTTACTTGTATTTGAGGTGCTGTATGGTAACAGACCTACTTGTATTTGAGGTGCTGTATGGTAACAGACCTACTTGGATTTGAGGTGCTGTATGGTAACAGTATGGTACCAGACCTACTTGTATTTGAGGTGCTGTATGGTAACAGACTTACTTGTATTTTAGGTGCTGTATGGTAACAGTATGGTAACAGACTTACTTGTATTTGAGGTGCTGTATGGTAACAGAATGGTACCAGACTTACTTGTATTTGAGGTGCTGTATGGTAACAGAATGGTAACAGACTTACTTGTATTTGAGGTGCTGTATGGTAACAGAATGGTAACAGACTTACTTGTATTTGAGGTGCTGTATGGTCCCCAGACATTTGAAGGTGCCGTTGACCATGATGGCCAACCGAGTGCACAGAGCTTCACACTCCTCCATGCTGGGGAGACAGAGACAGACAGGCAGTCAACAGACAGAGACAGACAGGCAGTCAACAGACAGAGACAGACAGGCAGTCAACAGGCAGAGATAGACAGGCAGTCAACAGACATGCAGTCAACAGTCAGAGACAGACAGGCAGTCAACAGGCAGAGACAGACAGGCAGTCAACAGACAGGCAGTCAACAGGCAGAGACAGACAGGCAGTCAACAGGCAGAGACAGACAGGCAGTCAACAGACAGGCAGTCAACAGACAGAGACAGACAGGCAGTCAACAGGCAGAGACAGACAGGCAGTCAACAGACAGAGACAGACAGGCAGTCAACAGGCAGAGACAGACAGGCAGTCAACAGACAGGCAGTCAACAGGCAGAGACAGACAGGCAGTCAACAGACAGAGACAGACAGGCAGTCAACAGACAGAGACAGACATGCCGTCAAACAGAGACAGACAGACAGTCAACAGGCAGAGACAGAAAGGCAGTCAACATACAGAGACAGACAGGCAGTCAACAGACAGACAGGCAGTCAATAGACAGAGACAGACAGGCAGTCAACAGAGAGACAGACAGGCAGTCAACAGAGACAGACAGGCAGTCAACAGACAGAGACAGACAGGCAGTCAATAGACATGACATTACCCATGTGCACCGACATGACATGACCCATGTGTACTGACATTACCCATGTGCACTGACATGACATTACCCATGTGCACTGACATGACATTACCCATGTGTACTGACATGACATGACCCATGTGTACTGACATGACCCATGTGTACTGACATGACCCATGTGTACTGACATGACCCATGTGTACTGACATTACCCATGTGTACTGACATTACCCATGTGTACTGACATGACATTACCCATGTGTACTGACATGACATTACCCATGTGTACTGACATTACCCATGTGTACTGACATGACATTACCCATGTGTACTGACATGACATTACCCATGTGCACTGACATGACATGACCCATGTGTACTGACATGACATGACCCATGTGTACTGACATGACATTACCCATATGCACTGACATGACATTACCCATGTGCACTGACATGACATTACCCATGTGTACTGACATGACATTACCCATGTGTACTGACATGACCCATGTGTACTGACATGACCCATGTGTACTGACATGACCCATGTGTACTGACATGACCCATGTGTACTGACATGACATTACCCATGTGTACTGACATGACATTACCCATGTGTACTGACATTACCCATGTGTACTGACATGACATTACCCATGTGTACTGACATGACATTACCCATGTACTGACATGACATTACCCATGTGTACTGACATGACATTACCCATGTGTACTGACATGACATTACCCATTTGTACTGACATGACATTACCCATGTGTACTGACATGACATTACCCATGTGTACTGACATGACATTACCCATGTGTACCATGTTGCTATGTCTTGGACCAACACCAACAACACTAGTTCAGGTACAGTACTCCCATTGGACTGGACTTTTCTGGGAAGGTGTAGGGGAAGGGTGTGTGGGTATGTGTTTGTGGGGGAGGCTGGGAGGGGTACCTGTGTGATGTCAAAACCACGGCCCTCCCATCCTGGATGACACTCATAATGGCAGTCCACAGGAACCGTCGGGAGTGGGGGTCCATACCTGTAGTGGGTTCATCCTATAAGGATACACACACACACACACACACACACACACACACACACACACACACACACACACACAGTATATGTATAGTATATGTATAGTGTATGTATAGTATATGTATAGTATATATTTAGTATATGTATAGTTTATGTATAGTGTATGTATAGTGTATGTATAATGTATGTATAGTATATGTATAGTGCATGTATATTATATGTATAGTATATGTATAGTGTATGTATAGTGTATGTATTGTATATGTATAGTGTATGTATAGTATATGTATAGTGTATGTATAGTGTATGTATAGTATATGTAAATTATATGTATAGTATATGTATAGTGTATGTATAGTATATGTATAGTATATGTATAGTGTATGTATAGTATATGTATAGTATATGTATAGTGTATGTATAGTGTATGTATAGTATATGTATAGTATATGTATAGTGTATGTATGTATAGTATATGTATAGCGTATGTATGTATAGCGTATGTATAGTGTATAGTTTATAGTATATGTATAGTATAGTTTATAATATATGTATAGTATATATATAGTGTATGTATAGTGTATGTATATGTATAGTATATGTATAGTGTATGCATAGTATATGTATAGTGTATGTATAGTGTATGTATAGTGTACATATAGTATATGTATAGTGTATGTATATGTATAGTATATGTATAGTGTATTTATAGTATATGTATAGTATATGTATAGTATATGTATAGTATATGCATAGTATATGTATAGTATATGTATAGTGTATGTATAGTGTATGTATATGTATAGTATATGTATAATGTATGCATAGTATATGTATAGTGTATGTATAGTATATGTATAGTGTATGTATAGTGTATGTATAGTGTATGTATAGTATATGTATAGTATATGCATAGTATATGCATAGTATATGCATAGTGTATGTATAGTATATGTATAGTGTATGTATAGTATATGTATAGTGTATGTATAGTGTATGTATATGTATAGTATATGTATAGTATATGCATAGTATTTGTATAGTGTATGTATTGTATATGTATAGTGTATGTATAGTATATGTATAGTGTATGTATAGTGTATGTATAGTATATGTATAGTGTATGTATGTATAATGTCAATGTATAACACTTAGTCATAATGTAATGTTATCTAACTATTAGTTGTCCATATTGTCACAGGAAGGAAGTAATGAAACAACACACATCATGTCCAGCCTTCCTCTGCCTCTGGTCTGATTTCTAGGTCTTTTTGGTGCCCTACACAAGTGGACAAACATATCACCCACACACTGTCCAAAAGACAGGCACATGTGGGGAATTAATAAAGTCCCATGCCATTGGCTGACTCACCAGTATAACCAGCCAATCATAGCTGGTTGGGGAGCCTGCCCCGCCTTTTCAATGGTAGGGGTTAAACACTGATTGGTTGACTCACCAGTAGAACCAGGGCTGGGCAGCCAATCATAGCGATGGCTGTGGAGAGTTTCCTCTTGTTGCCTCCGCTGTATGTTCCTGCACAGCGACCAGCGTACTCTGATAGACCCAGCTTCTGGATGCCCCAATCTGCCACCTAGTGGGGAGACAGGAGAGGTGCAGAATGTGTTACAAACGCAAAGGGTAAAATACATGAATGTTAACACAAATACATACACACACATGCAGTATGCACATATATACATACAGTACACTACACTCATTCACACAAAAATACACAGACAGACAGACAGACAGACAGACAGACAGACAGACAGACAGACAGACAGAGACAGAGAGACAGAGAGACAGAGAGACAGAGAGACACAGACAGACAGACAGACAGACAGACAGACAGACAGACAGACAGTATCTCCCATCTCTACTCACTCTGCTGATGTCTGACTCGGGGACCCCTCGGAGACGAGCATAGAGGTAAAGATGTTCCCTGCCTGTCAGAAGGTCGTCTATAGCGTCAAACTGAGGGCAGTAGCCCATGTTCTGGTGCACGTCCAACATGTCCGACAGGATACTGAGTGACCACAGAGAAACAGCTGCTTGGACATCCGTTTGTTTCTACGTTGATTCAAATTTTTAAAAGCGGGTCTATACTTGCACAGTTTGTCAGTGGCTTCGGAGGATGAATACAACAACATTGAGTCTTTTCTTTCTGAACGGTGCGTCCAATACACACCATTTTTTTTCTCACATATTCCTGCGATGTGTTGTACCTGTATCCAGAGACAGTGGCCTCTCCAGAACTAACGTCTGTGTCTCCAGTCAACATCTTAAAGGTGGTCGTTTTCCCGGCTCCGTTCACTCCTAACAGACCGAAACACTGACAGCACAGAGACAGGGTCAGACTAGTGACACACTCCAATCTGTTAAAGAAATGAGGTGGGGCAGAAGGTAGGTAAAAGGGACTATAAAGAGGGAGGGGGGGGACGGACAGACCTCTCCTGCAGGCACGCCCACACAGATCCTGTCCACCGCTTGTCTCGTCTTCCCAGAGTACGTCTGTAGAGAGGACACAAAGAACCAGAGACTCACGGTATATAGGTAACAACACAGGCCTATGTAACGGATGTGAAACGGCTAGCTTAGTTAGCGGTGGTGCGCGCTAAATAGCGTTTCAATCGGTGACGTCGCTTGCTCTGAGACCTTGAAGTAGTGGTTCCCCTTGCTCTGCAAGGGCCGCGGCTTTTGTGGCGCGATGGGTAACGATGCTTCGTGGGTGACTGTTGTTGATGTGTGGTTCGCGCCCAGGCATGGGCGAGGGGACGGTCTAAAGTTATACTGTTACACCTACAATCCGATATGTCCTCACAGTTTCCTCTCTTTGACCTAGTAGGTTAAACACCGCCTTTGACACATCCGGTTGTGATACAACAGATATTTGTTAGGAGTCTGTATGCACAAGTATGTTAATGATGGAGGGGTCTACTATGTCGTATTCAGAGGGTCAAGATGATAGTTAACTTCTTTGGGACTGGAGGGCAGTATTGAGTAGCTTGGATGAATAAGGTGCCCAGAGTAACACTGCCTGCCACTCAGGCCCAGTTGCTAATATATGCATATTATTGGTAGATTTGGATAGAAAACACTCTGAAGTTTCTTAAAACTGTTTGAATGATGTCTGAGTTTAACAGAATTCATATGGCAGGCAACACCTGAGCTCCAACCAGGAAGTGGGAAATCTGAGGTTTGTAGTTTTTCAACTCATGCCCTATTGAATACACAGTGTCTTTGTGGTCATATTGCACTTCCTAACGCTTCCACTAGATGTCAACAGTCTTTAGAACCTTGTTTGATGCTTCTACTGTGAAGTGGGGGCGAATGAGAGGGGATGGAGTCAGAGGTCTGGCAGATTGCCATGAGCTGACCACGCGCGTTCACGTGATAGTTAGCTTGCGTTCCATTGCAATTCTACAGACAAAGGAATTCTCCGGTTGGAACATTATTGAAGATTTATGATAAAAATATCCTAAAGATTGATTTTATACTTCGATTGACATGTTTCTACGAACTGTAATAAAACTTTCGCATGGACTTGCCTGCGCGTCGTGAGTTTGGATTGTGTACTAAACGCACAAACAAAAAGGAGGTATTTGGACAGAAATGAGGGACTTTATCGAACAAATCAAACATTTATTGTGGAACTGGGATTCCTGGGAGTGCATTCTGATGAAGATCATCAAAGGTAAGTGAATATTTATAATGCTATTTCTGACTTCTGTTGACTGCACAACATAGCGGATATCTGTTTGGCTGTTTTCTTGTCTGAGCGCTGTACTCAGATTATTGCATCGTTTGCTTTTTCGGTAACGCTTTTTTGAAATCTGACACAGCGGTTGCATTAAGGATAAGTTAATCTAAAGTTCCATGTGTAACACTTGTAGTTTCATCAACATTTATGATGAGTATTTCTGTAAATTGATGTGGCTCTCTGCAAAATCACCAGATGTTTTGGAACTACTGAACATAACACGCCAATGTAAACTTTATCGAACAAAACATGCATGTATTGTGTAACATGAAGTCCTATGAGTGTCATCTGATGAAGATCATCAAAGGTTAGTGATTCATTTCATCTCTATTTCTGCTTTATGTGACTAGGTGCTTACCGAACATAATCGTTTGGTGTGCTTTTGCCGTAAAGCCTTTTTGAAATCAGACACTGTGGCTGGATTAACGAGAAGTTTATCTTTAAAACGGTGTAAAATACTTTCATGTTTGAGGAATTTAAATTGTGAGATTTCTGTTGTTTTGAATTTGGCGCCCTGCACTTTCACTGGCTGGTTGTTGAGGCGGGACGCTAGCGTCCCCAACATCCCAGAGAGGTTTTAACCTTGCAGAGGTCTCTGATCTGGAGGATGTCACTCTTGTTCCCGCCGTTATAGATCCTCTCTCTCTCCGCCGCCACGTCCTCGTCCTCATCTTTAGGAGGGGGCCCTCGGAAGTCTGATAACCTGGAGAGGAGAATTGATTGATTGATTGATTGATCAATACAACCCCTTTTTTCACACCGAATGTATGTAGAGTTTGAGATAAGCGTGGTTCTAACTTGAATGACCCACTAAAATTAGGTCAATTTTCAGTGTGAATGGGATTTTAGTTTCCTATTGTGCAAAGACGGATAAAAAAATATATATCCTTCCACACGGTGATATTGGAGCTAGTTCCTCACCAGTGGTCGAGGAAGAAGCGGTACTCTATGAGGATAGTGAAGAGGAAATAGACACATCCCTCTATAGCCATGAAGACCAGGTTCTTCCCTACAAAGTCCCATTTGAACGGATCCATGGCACGGTCCTCACCTGAAACACAACATGGGACAATGTACCAGGCCTTGACCCTCAGAAGAATTGGCACAAACAGATCCTGGTTACCAGGCTAGAGACGAGCCCGAATGAATAGGCTGGGTGTGGAAGTGTTGTAGGCTGGAGGAGGTTTAAAGAATAGATGAGTGTGGAAGTGTTGTAGGCTGGAGGAGGTTTAGAGAATAGATGAGTGTGGAAGTGTTGTAGGCTGGAGGAGGTTTAGAGAATAGATGAGTGTGGAAGTGTTGTAGGCTGGAGGAGGTTTAGATAATAGATGAGTGTGGAAGTGTTGTAGGCTGGAGGAGGTTTAGAGAATAGATGAGTGTGGAAGTGTTGTAGGCTGGAGGAGGTTTAAAGAATAGATGAATGTGGAAGTGTTGTGAGCCATAGAGATTCAACACTAGCTATGTTGTGCTCACCGAAGTGTGCATAGACATCAGTCACCGCCTGGTTCATAGCCATGTCAATCAGCCCCCGGCCCAGACAGAAGTGAGGGAAGAGCAGGAGGCCTTTCTTCAGCCACTCATTGAACTCTAACAAGGCCTGGGGAGCACAACAACAATACAATAAATAACAACACAATAAACAAAAACAAAACAAACAACAACAATACAATAAACATCAACACAATAAACAACAACAACAACACAATAAACAACACAATAAACATCAACAACAACAACACTACAAACAACACAATAAACATCAACACATTAAACAACAACACAATAAATAACAACACAATAAACATCCACACAATAATCAATACAATAAACAACAACAACATCAACACAACAAATAACACAATAAACAATGACAACACAATAAATAACAACACAATAACCAACAACAATACAATAAACACAATAAACAACAACAATACAATAAACAACAACACAATAAACAACAATGACAATACAGTAAACAACTCGATAAACAACAACACAATAAACGACAACAACAACACAAAAACAACAACAACAATACAATAAACAACAACAGCAACACAGGAAACAACAACACAATAAACAACAACAACACAAACAAAAACACAATAAACAACAACAATAAAGTAAACAACAACAATTAAACATGACTTGCTCCCTCTCTCTCATCCACAATCTGCCTCTCCCTCTCTCTCTCCCCCATCCTCACCCGGTTGTTCTCGAACAGTTCCAATATGAAGGTGAGGGCGCTGCTGTTGATGCCGATGAACAGGTTGATGCAGGACAGAGAGACGTAGGCTGTACTGGGGATGTTAAAGATGTATGACATGGGGTACATCATGGGGGTTACTGACCACCTAGATAGATAGAGAGATA
Organism: Oncorhynchus clarkii lewisi; assembly: GCF_045791955.1. Lineage (NCBI taxonomy): Eukaryota > Metazoa > Chordata > Actinopteri > Salmoniformes > Salmonidae > Oncorhynchus > Oncorhynchus clarkii. Next base: position 44,866,552 of record NC_092174.1, read on the forward strand.
GAGAGACAGAGAGAGAGAGAGAGAGAGAGAGAGAGAGAGGGGGAGAGAGAGAGAGAGAGAGAGAGAGAGAGAGAGAGAGAGAGAGAGAGATTTAGGACGTCAAAAGTGGGTTTGGGGCCTCCCGGGTGGCGCAGTGGTCTAAGGCACTGCATCGCAGTTCTAGCTGTGCCACCAGAGACTCTGGGCTCAAAGAGCCTGGACTCTTTGAGCCCAGGCTCTGTCGCAACCGGCCGCGACCGGGAGGTCCATGGGGCGACGCACAATTGGCCTAGCGTCGTCCGGGTTATGGAGGGTTTGGCCGGTAGGGATATCCTTGTCTCAACGCGCACTAGAGACTCCCGCCGGGTTGGATGCTCGCTGTGTTAAGAAGCAGTGAGGCTTGGCTTGGTTGGGTTGTGTTTCGGAGGACTCATGGCTCTCGACCTTTGTCTCTCCCGAGCCCGTACGGGAGTTGTAGCGATGAGACAAGACAGCAACTACTAATAATTGGATACCACGAAATTAGGGAGAAAAAGGGGGTAAAAAAGGGAAGGGGGTTTGAAGCAGAGCATCGGAGAGGTCCCACAAAGTCTTCATAAGCAGCACACAAAAGCTTCCCAAATCATATGTCTAGTACTCACCCATACAGGAAGAGCAGGAGAACGAGGGCTGGCAGGTTGGTGGGTGAGGTGTAACACTTCTTGTCGAAGGCCACAAAGATCCCCACCACCATGGCTGTACTGAGAGAGTAGTTCATCTGGAGAGACCGGAGATGGAAAATATGGAAAACATTTCAATTGATGAAATCCGGGTGAAACAAGTCACTGACACGTCCAGGTCAATCAGATTCCAATTTAAATGGCCGCCAGGGGTAGGGCGAAACTGTGATGGCTTTATACCTAAAAAATACTTATTCAGACTTGCCCCAGGGTCCAGCTGTATGTACAATTTGGTACTTCTATCACAAAAGGTACAATTCAATATATTCAATACAGTTGGCAAGTAAGCATTTCATTGCACTGTGTACACCTCTGTACACAGTGCACTGTGTACACCTCTGTATCCGCGAGCCTACCAGACGGGCTAAATGCTTTTTATGCTCTCTTTGAGGCAAGCAACACTGAAGCATGCATGAGAGCACCAGCTGTTCCGGACGACTGTGTGATCACGCTCTCCGTAGCCGATGTGAGCAAGACCTTTAAACAGGTCAACATTCACAAGGCTGTGAATAACGGATTACCAGGACTTGTACTCAGAGCAGACATTTTCAACCTCTCCCTGACCGAGTCTGTAATACCTACATGTTTCAAGCAGACCACCATTGTCCCTGAGCCAAAGAACACTAAGGTAACCTGCCTAAATGACAACCGCCCCGTAGCACTCACGTCTGTAGCCATGAAGTGCTTTGAAAGACTGGTCATGGCTCACATCAACACCATTATCCCAGAAACCCTAGACCCACTCCAATTTGCATACCGCCCCAACAGATCCACAGATGATGCAATCTCTATTGCACTCCACACTGTCCTTTCCTACCTGGACAAAAGGAACACCTATGTGAGAATGCTGTTCATTGACTACAGCTCAGCGTTCAACATCATAGTGCCCTCAAAGCTCATCACTAAGCTAAGGACCCTGGGACTAAACATCTCCCTCTGCAACTGGATCCTGGACTTCCTGAAGGGCAGGTTGAGAGCTTCAAGTTCCTTTGTGTCCACATCACCAACAAACTAACATGGTCCAAGCACACCAAGACAGTTGTGAGGAGGGCACAACAATGCCTTTTCCCCCTCAGGAGACTGAAAAGATTTGGCATGGGTCCCCAGATCCTGAAAGGGTAATACAGCTGCACCATTGAGAGCATCCTGACCGGTTGCATCACCGCCTGGTATGGCAACTGCTCGGCCTCCGACCGCAAGGCGCTACAGATGGTAGTGCGTACGACCCAGTACATCACTGGGGCAAAACTTCCTAACATCCAGGACCAACAGTATATACTAGGCGGTGTCAGACTAAGGTTGAAAAAATTGTCAAAGACTCCAGTCACCCAAGTCATAGACTGTTCTCTCTGCTACCGCACGGCAAGCGTTCTACCCCCAAGCCATGAGACTGCTGAGCAATTAATCAAATGGCCACCCAAACTATTTGCATTGACCCCCCCCCCCCCCCCCCCCTTGTTTTTACACTGCTGCTACTCGCTGTTTATTATCTATGCATAGTCACTTTACTCCTACCTACATGTACAAATTACCTTGACTAACCTGTACCCCCCGCACATTGACTCGGTACCGGTACCCCTTGTATCATTATTGTTATTATATTGTGTTATTTTTATTTGATTTATTTTTTACTTTATTTAGTAAATATTTTCTTGACTCTAGGGCTTGTAAGTAAGCATTTCACAGTAAGATCTACACCTGATGTATTCGGCGCATGTGACAAATAAAATTAGATTTGAATTCCAGGCGCTGGAAACAGGAGAGAGACACTGACTAAAAACAACATAAGAGTCTAGTTCCTCTCCAGGTTTCCTCCTGTAACTGCTACTTCCTCTTCTGTGAGTTTAGTTCAAGTTACTGTAAAGCACTTTTGTCACAAATAACGATATAAAAAAAGATCTTCATAAGTAACAGTTTATTGATTCATTGAAAGACGTACCATATCCCAGAAGAAGTTGGCTAACCAGTAGACAAGGGGGCTGACCCCGCTGACGAACTGGAGATGTTTGGCCTTGGTTACTCTCTCCTGGATCAGGTAGAGGACAAACGAGGCTGGGATGAAGGACATGGCAAAGATCACACAGATAGCTGTCACGGCATCTACTGATGTCTTCAACCTGGGAGAGGAGAGAGACAGACAGGTTAGATAACAGATAGCTGTCACGGCATCTACTGATGTCTTCAACCTGGGAGAGTAGAGACAGATAGGTTAGATAACAGATAGCTGTCACGGTGTCTACTGATGTCTTCAACCTGGGAGAAGAGAGAGACAGACAGGTTAGATAACAGAGAGATGGTCACCCTAGAGGACAGACAGGTTAGATGGTCACCCTAGAGGACAGACAGGTTAGAAAACAGAGAGATGGTCACCCTAGAGGACAGACAGGTTAGATGGTCACCCTAGAGGACAGACAGGTTAGAAAACAGAGATGGTCACCCTAGGGGACAGACAGGTTAGATAACAGAGAGATGGTCACCCTAGAGGACAGACAGGTTAGATAACAGAGATATGGTAACCCTAGAGGACAGACAGGTTAGATGGTCACCCTACAGGACAGACAGGTTAGATAACAGAGAGATGGTCACCCAAGAGGACAGACAGGTTAGATAATAGAGAAACAAGCACAAAGCCCACAAGCTATAGGGGAAAGGGGTATGCCTAGTTAGTTGTACAACTGAATGTATTCAACTGAAATGTGTCTTCTGCATTGAACCCAACCCCTCTGAATCAGAGGGGTGCGGGGGGGCTGCCTTAATCCACATCATTGTCGCCCGAGGAACAGTGGGGTTAACTGCCTTGCTCAGGGAACAGTGGGTTAACTGCCTTGCTCAGGGGCAGAACGACAGATTTGTACCTTGTCAGCTCGGGGATTTCGATCCAGCAACCTTTTGGTTACTGGCCCAACGTTCCTACCCGACCGGCTACCTGCCGCCCCTAAAAAGCTCTACCCGATGAATCAACTGGCAAAATGACCCCTGACAGGATAAAGACCGTAGCATTGAATTGGCTCAGCACAAGCCTGTGATTAGTTCTTGTGTTGTTTTCAAAGAGGTTCCAGTGTAACTTACACAGTGACTTCAGACAGCTGTTCCTTGGTGAGGTTGAGGGGGTGGTTGATGGCTGTGATGCCGTACTGCATGGGGTCAACGTTACGAGGCAGGTGGGCCCTCAGAATGGCGTTGTTGGCCACATTCATGAAGGCCACCATGGCGTGCCAGCCTTTGTTGTTGTACCAGACCTGGTTTGGGGAGCAGAGGTGCGTTCAATATACAACTAATTTTGTAAAGAAAAAAAAAGTATTAGCTGGATGGGATTAGAGGTACATTCAATTTATGATGTTTTGTTTTGTTATATTCTGAAATATGGAGTGATATACACCGTTCAAAAGTTTGGGGTCATTTAGAAATGTCCTTGTTTTTGAAAGAAAAGCAAAAAAATTTGTCCATTAAATTAACATCAACTTGATCAGAAATACAGTGTAGACATTGTTAATGTTATAAATGACTATTGTAGCTGGAAACGGTTGCTTTTTAATGCAATATCTACATAGGTGTACAGAGGCCCATCAGCAACCATCACTCCTGTGTTCCAATGGCACGTTGTGTTAGTTAATCCAAGTTTATCATTTTAAAAGGTTAATTGATCATTAGAAAACACTTCTGTAATTATGTTGGCACAGCTGAAAACTGTTCTGATTAACGAAGGAATAAAACTGGCCTTAATTAGACTAGTTAAGGATCTGGAGCATCAACATTTTTGTGGGTTCGATTACAGGCTCAAAATGGACAGAAACAAATAACTTTCTTCTGAAACTCGTCAGTCTATTCTTGTTCTGAGAAATGAAGGCTATTCAATGCGAGAAATTGCCAAGAAAGTGAAGATCTCGTACAACGCTGTGTACTACTCCCTTCACAGAACAGCGCAAACTGGCTCTAACCAGAATAGAAAGAGGTGCACAACTGAGCAAGAGGACAAGTACATTAGAGTATCTAGTTTGAGAAACAGACGCCTCACAAGTTCTCAACTGGCAGCTTCATTAAATAGCACATGCAAAACACTAACAATTCCTACACTGTATTTCTGATCAATTTGATGTTATTTTATTGGACAATTTTCTTTGCTTTTCTTTAAAAAAAAAAATCCAAGTGATCCCAAACTTTTGAACGGTAGTGTACATACCAAAACAAATAGAAATAAAACATGTAAATAAAAATAATATAATGTTTTTCAATATAATGTCTCAGGTAACATGATAATATCATACCGTGATTCAGAGGTATATGACAGCCTGTAACTAACTTACTTTGACATTGTATTCACTTTCCATGTATCTGAGGAAAGGTCCGATCTCCTGCAGCGATTGTTTTGTGTAGGGACCCTGCCGGAATTATAAAAATAAAAAAAAGTGTAACTGAGCCAACTGTAAATCACACTCACTTAATTCCTACCACTACTACTACACGCTCCATCCCTCCAGAGCCCAGGAGGCTGGTGAAAGGGAGGACAGCTCATAATAATGTCAGGAATGGATTGAATGGCATGGAAGATGTGTTTGATGCCATTCCTTGAATTCCATTCCAGACATTACTATGAGCCCGTTCTCCCAAATGAAGGTGCCACCAGCCTCCTGTGCTCCAGAGCCATGACCCACTACGCCAGGTATGTAGTGATCAATACCCCAGTGACGTTGAGCATCTTCATCAGTTGAGAGAGGGTATCCTGGATCTGTTTAGGGCTGACTTCCAGTATGGGCAGCTGACCTCCAACAGACAGACCTCCATACCTGAGGATCAACGACACAGTCATACAGACAACCCTCCAACAGACAGGCCTCCAACAGACAGGCCTCCAACAGACAGGCCTCCAACAGACAGGCCTCCAACAGACAACACTCCAACAGACAACCCTCCAACAGACAACCCTCCAACAGACAGGCCTCCAACAGACAACAATCCAACAGACAGGCCTCCAACAGACAGGCCTCCAACAGACAACACTCCAACATACAACACTCCAACATACAACACTCCAACAGACAGGCCTCCAACAGACAACACTCCAATAGACAACACTCCAACAGACAACCCTCCAACAGACAACACTCCAACAGACAACACTCCAACAGACAACACTCCAACAGACAGGCCTCCAACAGACAACACTCCAACAGACAACACTCCAACAGACAACACTCCAACAGACAACACTCCAACAGACAGGCCTCCAACAGACAGGCCTCCAACAGACAACCCCTCCAACAGACAGGCCTCCAACAGACAACACTCCAACAGACAACACTCCAACAGACAACACTCCAACAGACAACACTCCAACAGACAGGCCTCCAACAGACAACCCCTCCAACAGACAGGCCTCCAACAGACAGGCCTCCAACAGACAACACTCCAACAGACAGGCCTCCAACAGACAACACTCCAACAGACAACACTCCAACAGACAACACTCCAACAGACAGGCCTCCAACAGACAACCCCTCCAACAGACAACCCCTCCAACAGACAGGCCTCCAACAGACAGGCCTCCAACAGACAACACTCCAACAGACAACACTCCAACAGCCAACACTCCAACAGCCAACACTCCAACAGCCAACACTCCAACATACAACACTCCAACAGACAGACCTCCAACAGACAACCCCTCCAACAGACAGGCCTCCAACAGACAGGACTCCAACAGACAGGACTCCAACAGACAACACTCCAACAGACAGGCCTCCAACAGACAGTCCTCCAACAGACAGGCCCTCCAACAGACAGGCCTACATACCTGAGGATCAACGACAGTCATACAGACCTCCAACAGACAGGCCTCCAACAGACAGGCCTCCAACAGACAACACTCCAACAGACAACACTCCAACAGACAACCCCCCAACAGACAACCCCCCAACAGACAACCCTCCAACAGACAGTCCTCCAACAGACAGGCCCTCCAACAGACAGGCCTACATACCTGAGGATCAACGACAGTCATACAGACCTCCAACAGACAGGCCTCCAACAGACAGGCCTCCAACAGACAACACTCCAACAGACAACCCCCCAACAGACAACCCCCCAACAGACAACCCTCCAACAGACAACCCTCCAACAGACAGGCCTCCAACAGACAGGCCTCCAACAGACAGGCCTCCAACAGACAGGCCTCCATACAAACATATTACACAAAATCCCCCGAGACAAGAATCATCATTTCTACTAGAGGGTGAAACAGTGTATGACAAATAAGCTAAACTTAAACTGATATTTAGTTTGCTATGAGGTATGTATGGAAAATAAATAAAATCATACCTTTGTTCATTCACCCAGTATTTGCTCTTCAAACTGGAAATGGAAAACAAAATAATAAAATGACTGTAACAGATGAACATATAATCAGATGACTTCTGCTGTTTGACATGGATGACCGTGTCTCGACTGGCCTGCTCGGGTCAGGTTACCGTGGACCACAATCCTACAGAGAGATCTCTCACACCCAGCAGAGGGGAAGCGATGGAGAGGTATGGAGATGGGTGGGGGGGTGGGGGTTATGACACCTCATGCCCATTGTAAATCTAAGACAGCAGACAAAATCCTTTGTCCTCTCAATATGGAGAACCGGCCTCAGAACATTAACGTGCAATTAATGGACTTTAGGACATTAGGTTTTGTCAGCCACAATGGTGGTAATGAAGATAGATATAATATGAAAATTAATGTTGTTTTTGTTATGTTATTAAAAGTTAAAGGACGACGTTATAACGAAAACATAGTAACTTTAAGAGTTTTCCTAATATGTACTTGATGTTTGCATACTGTACGTTGTGTAGAAAATGTCCAGGTCAAAGAGAATGTGTTTGTAAAGATGAAATGTGAAGTTAGTTGTTTAAATTGGATCTGAGTAAAATCCAGACCTCCTGCCTTCGTAACTAGTTACGCCCAGAGAACTACCCTAAAGGCAGAAACGCCCATTACTGACCCGAGGGTATAAAACATGTGAGTTAAAAATGTACATATTAGACTAAGTGACCCTGAGCTGCAGCCAAGGTCTGAGTGGTCAGAAAACCCAAAACGCAACACGAGGTTGAAGAAGACAACGAAACCTTTTAACAACCTATGCTACGGACGAGTAGCTGTATCTAAAGGGGGTCAAGCAGGACCACCCGGTCACCACTCTCCAAGGAATCGTGAGTCTACACTGTTTTCCTTTCCACTCTGGAACCATCCGCACGGCTGATTTAGCCCTCCTCAGAAAACCTCCTTTTCAGAGTGAGGACGAGGAAACAGACCACTAAGAGAAAGGACACTGACATCGTGAGGAGAAACAGACCACTAAGAGAAAGGACACTGACATCGTGAGGAGAAACAGACCACTAAGAGAAAGGACACTGACACCGTGAGGAGAAACAGACCACTAAGAGAAAGGACACTGACATCGTGAGGAGAAACAGACCACTGAGAGAAAGGACACTGACATTGTGAGGAGAAACAGACCACTAAGAGAAAGGACACTGACATCGTGAGGAGAAACAGACCACTAAGAGAAAGGACACTGACACCGTGAGGAGAAACAGACCACTAAGAGAAAGGACACTGACATCGTGAGGAGAAACAGACCACTAAGAGAAAGGACACTGACATCGTGAGGAGAAACAGACCACTAAGAGAAAGGACACTGACATCGTGAGGAGAAACAGAGAGTTACACCCGGTAACCGAAGACGGACTGTCATCAGAGAAGTGGGAATTCGTTCCACGCAGAGACACCACTGTCGGAGACCTTCAACACGTAATTAAATAATTATATTCTGACCCATAAGAGCAGCAGTTCGGGGAAAGTTGAGGGTTAAAATAAGCATAGCCGACAAATGCACCCAAGTGTGTTTTTCTCTCGTGTACTCTCTCTTTCTCTCTCTTTTGAAATCTCCATTTTGTGTAACACGTTTCATATTGTGTTGGTCTGCTAGGGACCTGTTGTCATCGTACTAAGTTCTAATCAATAGCCTAGACTGTGTGTATGTGTATCTTCTATTGGCATTTTAGCTTGTTAGCAAATAAACAATCAACTCATTTGGTGTGAGACGGGCTTATTTAGTGAGACTCGCTTTGTGCAGATTCCCAGATTATGCGACGGTAGAGACTGTAGAGGAAATTGATTAATTAGTGACTGTTGTAAAATTGATATTCTGATATTCTTTGAGTTCATTTGGGAAATAGAAACTCAATAAAGCCAAACTTTCCCATGGTGCCCCCCGGTTAAAGGAGGTAATAATTACCTGATGAATTTAATCATGTAATTATAAACCGTTAACTTCTTGGTGACATGGGGGCAGTATTGAGTAGCTTGGATGAATAAGGTGCCCAGAGTAAACTGCCTGCTACTCTGTCCCAGATGCTAATATATGCATATTATTATAATCAGTGGACTATAATTAGTACTATTGGATAGAAAACACTCTGAAGTTTCTAAAACTGTTTGAATGATGTCTGTGAGTATAACAGAACTCATATGGCAGGCGAAAACCTGAGACAAATCCAACCAGGAAGTGGGAAATCTGAGACTTGTATTTTTTTTAAACTCAGTCCCTATTGTAGATACAGTGGGATATTGGTTATGTTGCACTTCCTAAGGCTTCCACTAGATGTCAACTGTCTTTAGAAACTTATCTGAGGATTCTACTATAAAGGAGCGGCTCATGAGAGCTGTTTGAGTCAAGTGGTCTGGCAGTTTGCCTTGGGCTCATGACGTGCGGTCACGAGAGAGATAGCTCTTGTTCCATTGCTTTTCTACAGACAATGGAATTTTTCGGTTGTAACATTATTGAAGATTTATGTTAAAAATCTCCTAAAGATTGATTCTATACTTAATTTGGCATGTTTCTACGACCTGTAATATAACTTTTTGAACTTTTCGTCCGACGTTCGGCAGGACCTGAACGCGCTTTTGGATTTGTTTACCAAACGCCCTAACAAAAGAGGCTATTTGGACATAAATTATGGACATTATCGAACAAATCAAACATTTATTGTGGAACTGGGATTCCTGGGAGTGCATTCTGATGAAGATCATTAAAGGCTAAGTGAATATTTATAATGCTATTTCTGACTAATGTTGACTACCCAATTTGGCGGATATTTTTTGGGCGGCTTTGCTGTCTGAGCGCTGTACTCAGATTATTGCATGGTTTGCTCTTTCCGTAAAGTTTTTTGAAATCTGACACAGCGGTTACATTAAGGAGAAGTAATTCCATGTGTAACACTTTCATTTTCATAAACATTTATCATGAGTATTTATGTAACTTGATGTGGCTCTCTGCTAAATCAATGCATGTTTTAGAACTACTGAGCGTAACGCGTCAATGTAAATGAGATTTTTTGATATAAATATGCACTTTAGCGAACAAAACATACATGTATTGTGTAACATGAAGTCCTATGAGTGTCATCTGATGAAGATCAAAGGTTAGTGATTCATTTTATCTCTATTTCTGCTTTTTGTGGCTCCTCTCTTTGGCTGGAAAAATGGCTGTGTTTTTCTGTGACTTGGTGGTGACCTAACTTAATCGTTTGTGGTGCTTTCGCTGTAAAGCATTTTTGAAATCAGACACTGTGGCTGGATTAATGAGAATGTTATCTTTAAAGTGGTGTAAGATACTTGTATGCTTGAGGAATTTTAATTATGAGATTTTTGTGGTTTTGAATTTGGCACGCTGTTGGCGCTAGCATCCCACATATCTCAGAGAGGTTAATCATTCGATGAGCAGCAGTCGTCACACTAATCAATACAACGTCACCACAACTGTAACAGATTGACATATAATCAGTGGACTTCTGATGTTTGACATGGATGACTGTAACTCTACCACACCTGTCTGATACATATAACACACGTCTATGACGATGATCACAGTTGGCGGTGTATGGACCCCTTACCTTTGTCTGATGAGGCTGGGGTAGGTTTTAACCAGGTAGTCTGTAATGTTTCTATCAGTCAGGTCCAGTAGTATATCTCCCGTAGCCTCCTTCCTCTGCAAATACATCACACACAACATATACCATCACATTGGATGCATTAAAACGGTACTGGAGGAGTGGTTAGGACTGGCTAAGGGTACTGGAGGAGTGGTTAGGACTGGCTAGGGGTACTGGAGAACAGGTTACAGGAGGACAGGTTACTAAAGGACAGGTTACTGAGGACAAGTTACTGGAGGACAGGTTCCTGAGGACAGGTTACTGGAGGACAGGTTACAGGAGGACAGGTTACAGGAGAACTGGTTAGTAAAGGACAGGTTACTGAGGACAGGTTACAGAGGACAGGTTACTGGAGGACAGGTTACTGAGGACAGGTTACTGGAGGACAGGTTACTAAAGGGCAGGTTACAGGAGGACAGGTTACAAGAGGACAGGTTACAGGGAGACAGTTTACTAAAGGACAGGTTACTGGAGGACAGGTTACTAAAGGACAGGTTACTAAAGGACAGGTTGCTAAAGGACAGGTTGCTAAAGGACAGGTTGCTGGAGGACGGGTTGCTGGAGGACAGGTTACTAAAGGACAGGTCACTGGAGGACAGGTTACTAAAGGACAGGTTACAGGAGGACAGGTTACTAAAGGACAGGTTACTGAGGACAGGTTACTAAAGGACAGGTTACTGGAGGACAGGTTACTGGAGGATAGGTTACTGGAGGACAGGTTACTGGAGGACAGGTTACTGCTGTAACATATAAGAAACATCCAGTAGACACAGAGAACAGTCTGTATACTGACCTGCATAGGGGGCAGCCCCCCAGCTCCGATTGGACAGATGGGTAACATAGTCAGCTTCTTATTGGTGCTGCACTGGCAGGAAGGGGAGGGGTTTAGCGGGTGCCACTCAGGGCTCTGCAGGATGTTATTGGCTATTGAAGAAACCGCAGGTGTCTCCCAGGCCAATGTCTCGTTCTCACAGGGCAGGTTTCTGTATGCACAAAGCACACACACACACAATACATTATCAGAGAACTTGGTGATTTATAGTTAGTAGAGTAGAGGGAGATTTCAGAATATTAGTCAAAACACAGTCTTCAACCTAGAGCGGGTGGTACTCACTGTAGAGGGCTTCCTGCCATACAGCGAGTGCCAAGGCCAGGGGGGTTCAGCAACACCTTGGTGAAATGTCTCATCTGGTAGTTTTCCAGTCGCTCGTTACTGAGAAACGGAGGAAGAAAGAGAAGAAGAACAGGTTGAAGAACAGGGTCATGACCTCCTGGTTAGGTACCTAATATAATGTGATGAGAACAGGAAGAACAGGGTCATGACCTACTGGTTAGATACCTAATATAATGTGATGAGAACAGGAAGAACAGGGTCATGATCTACTGGTTAGGTACCTAATATAATGTGATGAGAACAGGAAGACCAGGGTCATGACCTCCTGGTTAGATACCTAATATAATGTGATGGGAACAGGAAGAACAGGGTCATGACCTACTGGTTAGGTACCTAATATAATGTGATGAGAACAGGAAGAACAGGGTCATGACCTACTGGTTGGATACCTAATATAATGTGATGAGAACAGGAAGAACAGGGCCATGACCTCCTGGTTAGATACCTAATATAATGTGATGAGAACCGGAAGAACAGGGTCATGACCTCCTGGTTAGATACCTAATATAATGTGATGAGAACAGGAAGAACAGGGTCATGACCTCCTGGTTAGATACCTAATATAATATGATGAGAACCGGAAGAACAGGGTCATGACCTCCTGGTTAGAGTTGCCTGTATATCATTCTCCAAACTGCGAAAGACTAACCTGAAGAACGTTAGCTGCTTTCCATACATCCAGGGAGTGAGGATGAGGGGGGGGTACTCTCCAAACGGAGGCACGATCATGGTGAAGATCAGGGCTATCAGGACGAAGCTAGCAGGCAGCACGATCTGGGGACACGAAACCATTCACACTATTACTCAAAGGGATACCATCCCAGTTTTACTCTGACCCTATGTGACCTGGTCTGGTATAATATTCTAACTCTGAATCCCAAACCATCCCCTAGCCCCTAGCCCCTAGACCCTAGCCCCTGACCAGCAGGGCCAGGAAGTGCTTTATGACCAGAATACCTTCCCATCTATATTTTATCCATCCCTCCCACTGTCCCTCCCATCTCCCCTTCCTCCCACCACCCATTCCACCCTCCCTCCCTCCCTCCCTCCCACCACCCATCCCACCCTCCATCCATCTCTCCCTCCCTCCAACCACCCCCTCCAACCACCCATCACACCCTCCCACCATCCCTCCATCCCACCCTCCATCCTTCCCTCCTTCCCTCCACCCCAACATCCCTCCCTCCACCCCAACATCCCTCCATCCCACCCTCCCTCCATCCCACCCTCCACCCTCCATCCTTCCCTCCTTCCCTCCACCCCAACATCCCTCCCTCCACCCCAACATCCCTCCCTCCCTCCATCCATCCCACCCCCCCACCCTCCCACCACCCATCCCACCCTCCATCCATCTCTCCCTCCCTCCAACCACCCCTCTCCAACCACCCATCACACCCTCCCACCCTCCCACCATCCCACCATCCCTCCATCCCAACATCCCTCCACCCCGACATCCCTCCCTCCACCCCAACATCCCTCCCTCCCTCCCTCCCTCCCTCCAGCCATCCATCCAAACCTGTGCGAGGAAGTCTTTGTATGATCTGGTAGCATGGTGAAACCTCTTGACCAGCAGAGCCAGAAACTGCTTCATGACCAGATTAGCTCCTTTGACCTGACTCGACCCTTTCCCAGCGCTGTCGTCGACATGGTTACCCCCACCGTTGGCCTGCTTCAGACAGTTAGCCTCTGTGTAAAGTAGGAGAAGACAGTCATTAGGAAGTGGATATATTTGACCGGCAGGTACAAAGGTTAAGGTTTAGGCATAGGGTTCCTCAAACTGTGTTAGCTTGCTGAGCTAAAGCATTAGCTTAGGATTTCAGGAAAGATAGTCTCGCTTGGTCTGACTTACATGCTTAGCCAAAGAGATACTTTGAGTCTTGCCTTGCCAGACTAAAGGCACCAACCATTTAAATGTCTCTAGGCAAGCGCCTGGTGTGAAAACAGGCCGGCTTAGTGGCGGATTCTAACCTTCAGGTTCACCCTCCTCCACACCAACTTTACTGCAGCTTTTGGTTCTCTTCAGCAACATCCACTGTTCTATGGTAGGGTGGTCCACAGTTCACAGCACAAGACAACACAACACAAGACATCAAAACGCCTCACAACACAACACCATGACACTTCACAACAACAACGTCATCGTCGACAACAACAACACAACAGAAACTATTTAAAAGAGGAACATTCATAAGTTGGAAAAAGAAGGTAGGAAGTAAATTGGAGAGGAGTAGACTGTAGGGACAGTGAGTGTGGTCAATTGGAGAGGGGTAGACTGTAGGGACAGTGAGTGTGGTAAATTGGAGAGGGGTAGACTGTAGGGACAGTGAGTGTGGTAAATTGGAGAGGAGTAGACTGTAGGGACAGTGAGAGTGGTAAATTGGAGAGGGGTAGACTGTAGGGACAGTGAGTGTGGTAAATTGGAGAGGGGTAGACTGTAGGGACAGTGAGTGTGGTAAATTGGAGAGGAGTAGACTGTAGGGACAGTGAGTGGTGTAAATTAGAGAGGAGTAGACTGTAGGGACAGTGAGTGTGGTAAATTGGAGAGGAGTAGACTGTAGGGACAGTGAGTGTGGTAAATTGGAGAGGAGTAGACTGTAGGGACAGTGAGTGTGGTAAATTGGAGAGGAGTAGACTGTAGGGACAGTGAGTGTGGTCAATTGGAGAGGAGTAGACTGTAGGGACAGTGAGTGTGGTCAATTGGAGAGGAGTAGACTGTAGGGACAGTGAGTGTGGTCAATTGGAGAGGAGTAGACTGTAGGGACAGTGAGTGTGGTAAATTGGAGAGGAGTAGACTGTAGGGACAGTGAGTGTGGTAAATTAGAGAGGAGTAGACTGTAGGGACAGTGAGTGTGGTAAATTGGAGAGGAGTAGACTGTAGGGACAGTGAGTGTGGTCAATTGGAGATGAGTAGACTGTAGGGACAGTGAGAGTGGTAAATTGGAGAGGAGTAGACAGTAGGGGCAGTGAGAGTGGTAAATTGGAGAGGAGTAGACTGTAGGGACAGTGAGTGTGGTCAATTGGAGAGGAGTAGACTGTAGGGACAGTGAGTGTGGTCAATTGGAGAGGAGTAGACTGTAGGGACAGTGAGAGTGGTAAATTGGAGAGGAGTAGACAGTAGGGGCAGTGAGAGTGGTAAATTGGAGAGGAGTAGACTGTAGGGACAGTGAGTGTGGTCAATTGGAGAGGAGTAGACTGTAGGGACAGTGAGTGTGGTAAATTGGAGAGGAGTAGACTGTAGGGACAGTGAGTGTGGTCAATTGGAGAGGAGTAGACTGTAGGGACAGTGAGAGTGGTAAATTGGAGAGGAGTAGACAGTAGGGGCAGTGAGAGTGGTAAATTGGAGAGGAGTAGACTGTAGGGACAGTGAGTGTGGTCAATTGGAGAGGAGTAGACTGTAGGGACAGTGAGTGTGGTAAATTAGAGAGGAGTAGACTGTAGGGACAGTGAGTGGTGTAAATTAGAGAGGAGTAGACTGTAGGGACAGTGAGTGTGGTAAATTGGAGAGGAGTAGACAGTAGGGGCAGTGAGAGTGGTAAATTGGAGAGGAGTAGACTGTAGGGACAGTGAGTGTGGTCAATTGGAGAGGAGTAGACTGTAGGGACAGTGAGTGTGGTCAATTGGAGAGGAGTAGGCTGTAGGGACAGTGAGTGTGGCATTTACCTGGAGTTTTGGCATTGGCTGCTGCTTCTTCCCCATCTGCTGTCACCTTCAGAAAGATCTGGAAGGAAGAAACATCAGCTATTCATTTGGACCCATTGTTCAAATAGAATACAGGCCACCTACTCTTGTACCCCTGACCATGTGTACCAAATTTCACCATGATCCCGAGTAGGGTTGTGGCGGTCCAGAAATTTAGTCAGCCGGTGGGTCGGTCTCACGGTAATTTACCGTTAATTAACATAAAGACATTTAGCATCGCCTGGCTTTCCCACACAGCCTACAAGCCACTGATGCAGACCTACAGATCTACAAAAGTCTAATAAATCCATGTAATATATTCTACACCTTCACAATAAATACATGATGTATTTTAGACAGGTCTAAAGAAACATGATATGAAGAAAATGTAGTCTATTTCAGAAGAACAGAATAGCATCCTCTGAGTCAATCCTTCTGTTAGGTCCTGATCTGGCTGTGCCATATGGCTTTGTTCTACACTAGTTCATTGAGCAGACAAGATTTGCTGAGAATTCTGTGGCATTATTTTATAGTATGAAGAATACAATTGAACAAAGCTGAATAAAATATAGACATTTTCTCCAAACGATTTGAAGGAGTGCACACACTCCTAGATGCTTAATATACAGTTATTAATGTAACTTTAGTTGTTCTATAAACGTTGGGCTGTTTGTTTAGATGTTTAATACATTGTACGGCTGCATGATGAGACTAATGATGACTTGAAAAAAGTCACGGTATAAGCTCTGCTTTGTATTTTTTGCGCAGGATGTACTGTCACTGTCTTCAAACTCCCTCATAGATGAGCCAAGGCGCAGCATGTAGTTCCACATCTTTAATAGGAGTGAAACCTTCACAGAAACCGACCGTGGCGCACACAAACACTCACAGAAAATAAATAATTACCCAACAATCACAGGTGGGGTAAAAAGGGCTGCCTAAGTATGATTCCCAATCAGAGACAACGATAGGCCTCTGATTGGGAACCATACCCGGGCCAACAAAGAAACAGACAAACTAGAATGTCCACCCAAATCACACCCCGACCTAACCACATAGAGAAATATAAAGGCTCTCTAAGGTCAGGACGTGACATGTACACACTACATCAGTCTCTCATTCATAAGTTGACAAGCACTTGATAATGCCTCATGTTTCACTGCGGCCATCCCCTTTGTGTGGCCGTAATGCAAACAAACAAAAAAAATCCATGCCTTTTGCAGCCTGGAGTGCCGAGTTGTGCCCTTCTCCCTGAGCACTCAGCAATCCGAAGCGGCTCTCACTCACATGGCTCTCCATAAAGTGATCGGGTCTTTCTGACAGGCCACAAATGAAGACAGACACATTGAGGACGCAACTACGCACGTCCCAGCTCCCCTACCACCTTCCCCTCCTCCCCAGTCCTACCTCCCCCTACCCCCAGTCTCACTTCCCCTACCACATTCCCCTCCTTCCCAGTCCTACCTCCCCCTACCCCCAGTCTAACCTCCCCTACCACATTCCCCTCCTCCCCAGTCCTACCTCCCCCTACCCCCAGTCTCATCTCCCCTACCACATTCCCCTCCTCCCCAGTCCTACCTCCCCCTACCCCCAGTCTCACCTCCCCTACCACATTCCCCTCCTCCCCAGTCCTATCTCCCCCTACCCCCAGTCTCACCTCCCTTACCACATTCCCCTCCTCCCCAGTCCTACCTCCCCCTACCCCCAGTCTCACCTCGCCTACCACATTCCCCTCCTTCCCAGTCCTATCTCCCCCTACCCCCAGTCTCACCTCCCTTACCACATTCCCCTCCTCCCCAGTCCTACCTCCCCCTACCCCCAGTCTCACCTCCCCTACCACATTCCCCTCCTTCCCAGTCCTACCTCCCCCTACCCCCAGTCTCACCTCCCCTACCACATTCCCCTCCTCCCCAGTCCTATCTCCCCCTACCCCCAGTCTCACCTCCCCTACCACATTCCCCTCATCCCCAGTCCTATCTCCCCCTACCCCCAGTCTCACCTCCCTTACCACATTCCCCTCCTCCCCAGTCCTATCTCCCCCTATCCCCAGTCTCACCTCCCCTACCACATTCCCCTCCTCCCCAGTCCTACCTCCCCCTACACCCAGTCTCACCTCCCCTACCACATTCCCTTCCTTCCCAGTCCTACTTCCCCCTACCCCCAGTCTCACCTCCCCTACCACATTCCCCTCCTCCCCAGTCCTATCTCCCCCTACCCCCAGTCTCACCTCCCCTACCACATTCCCCTCATCCCCAGTCCTATCTCCCCCTACCCCCAGTCTCACCTCCCCTACCACATTCCCTTCCTTCCCAGTCCTATCTCCCCCTACCCCCAGTCTCACCTCCCTTACCACATTCCCCTCCTCCCCAGTCCTGCCTCCCCCTACCCCCAGTCTCACCTCCCCTACCACATTCCCCTACCCCCAGTCTCACCTCCCTTACCACATTCCCCTCCTCCCCAGTCCTATCTCCCCCTATCCCCAGTCTCACCTCCCCTACCACATTCCCCTCCTCCCCAGTCCTACCTCCCCCTACCCCCAGTCTCACCTCCCCTACCACATTTCCCTCCTCCCCAGTCCTATCTCCCCCTACCCCCAGTCTCATCTCCCCTACCACATTCCCCTCCTCCCCAGTCCTATCTCCCCCTACCCCCAGTCTCACCTCCCCTACCACATTCCCCTCCTTCCCAGTCCTACCTCCCCCTATCCCCAGTCTCACCTCCCCTACCACATTCCCCTCCTCCCCAGTCCCCCTACCCCCATTCTCACCTCCTCCAGTGAGGTGTCAGAGATGCCGAAGCTGCTGAGGCCCATGTCTCCCAGTGTTTCCTCTAGTTCTCTGAAGAGGGAGGCGTAGGCCCGGTGCTTGAAACCCTTGTTGGGCAGCAGGAAGGTCAGCTCCTGGCCGATGGCCTCGATCAGCTTGGCTTCTGGGACGTGGTGATGGATCAGCGTGGTGATGTTGTCCACGTCACCTGGGAGAAGATAAAGGTTTTGTACATAGATAGATTGTTTGATTGATGTATTGATGATGAGGGAGGATGGACATGGGCTGAATATTACAGAACTAGTGGTTGATTAGAGTATCTAGACACACACACACACACGATCACACACACTTCCCCACCATCCAGAGCTCTCTCCAGCTGCTGGGACTGGCCCTGGGATTCCTCTTTCATCTTGGTGCAGGTGGAACAGGTACAGGAACACTCTGAGGCACAGTCACACTCATTCTGATAGACAGAGAGAAAGAGAGAAGCACAGAGAAAGAGGGAAAGAGCGAGAGAGAGGGAGAGAGAGAGAGAGAGAGAAGCACAGAGAGAGAGAGAGAGAGAGAGAGAGAGAGAAGCACAGAGAGAGAGAGAGAGAGAGAGAGGGAGAGAGAGAGAGAGAAGCACAGAGAAAGAGAGAGAGAGACAGAGAGAGAGAGAGAGAGAGAAGCACAGAGAGAGAGAGAGAGGGAGAGAGGGAGAGAGAGAGAGAGAGAGAGAGAGAGACAGAGAGAGAGAAGCACAGAGAAAGAGGGAAAGAGCGAGAGAAAGAGAAAGAGAGAGAGGGAGAAGAAACAACAACATGTTTAAAACACTTTAAAATTTGACCCGTTTCAAGAAACTAGGTGTATGTTGCACGTCCGTATTTCACAGGAGAGGTTTTGTTTATAAAAAAATGCAGAAATGCATTCTGGAACATCTGAACTATCATGTGCCCTAATAACAAAAACTTGTATGTCGTCTGTAAATACGAATGAAATGGTTAAATAACCAGCCTAGTTGGTTTAACGAACAAATACAGGAACCTTCCCGTTAGCCATGATTGGCTGAGATAATGAGTGGGCTGGACATGCCGAGAGATGAGTTCGGATTGGTCTGCCATGTAGCTTGCTTCTGTCTATCACATGCTGCTAAGTACGTGTGAATAATCATGTCGATCGCGGCTTTTTTTGAAAGATATGAAGACCTGAAAAAGTTTAGATATTGCTCTCGTCATTGCTGCCCTGAAGTGGTCCCGTGAGGCTCAGTTGGTAGAGCATGGTGCTTGCAACGGCAGGGTTGTGGGTTCGATTCCCACTGGGGACCAGTACGAGAATGTATGCACTCACTACTGTAAGTCGCTCTGGACAAGAACGTCTGCTAAATGGCCAAAATATATATATATTTAATACTGCTATTGGGAAAAAATTCCACTGGAGGATGATCGTGCCATGCTGACTCTGAAAATGAATCAGACGATGAGGAAATCCCTGATTTTGGTAAGAACATTTTAATTGAACCAGACTTCGTAGAGTCTTCAGATGACAATGGTGGGGAAGAAACGGTGTCTTTTGTCACGGAAGAAGTTGACCGAGTTTTGAAATCAGTGGAATGCCCGGTCAAAGCAGAGAGATGATTTCCAAATGTGGAAAAAGTAGAAAGACTGTTGGATAAAACACCTGTCTCCGGATTACATCTTCAAACGAAGGGCAACCATGGCATCCGTGACAGAGAAGAAGAAAGATCTTAAACAAAATGGAAACGACACAGGACGTCTTATTTAATGAAAGGGGTTGCAGTCTGCCGTGGAATGTTCATCCATGTGTACAGGTAAGAGTCTAGCTACATTTTCAGATATTATATGTTTCTAATTTTGTCAGAAAGTTGTTTTCATTTCAAGTTAAGTCCTACTTTTAGCTAGCTATCTAACGTTAGCTGGCTGGCTCGCTAGCTAACGTTACGTGTACGATCTGTGTATAGCTAATGTTAGCTGGCTGGCTCGCTAGCTAACGTTACGTGTACGATCTGTGTGTAGCTAACGTTAGCTGGCTGGCTCGCTAGCTAACGTTACGTGTACGATCTGTGTATAGCTAACATTAGCTGGCTGGCTCGCTAGCTAACATTACGTGTACGATCTGTGTATAGCTAATGTTAGCTGGCTGGCTCGCTAGCTAACGTTACGTGTACGATCTGTGTATAGCTAATGTTAGCTGGCTGGCTCGCTAGCTAACGTTACGTGTACGATCTGTGTATAGCTAACGTTAGCTGGCTGGCTCGCTAGCTAACGTTACGTGTACGATCTGTGTATAGCTAACGTTAGCTGGCTGGCTCGCTAGCTAACATTACGTGTACGATCTGTGTATAGCTAATGTTAGCTGGCTGGCTCGCTAGCTAACGTTACGTGTACGATCTGTGTATAGCTAATGTTAGCTGGCTGGCTCGCTAGCTAATGTTACGTGTACGATCTGTGTATAGCTAACATTAGCTGGCTGGCTCGCTAGCTAACGTTACGTGTACGATCTGTGTATAGCTAATGTTAGCTGGCTGGCTCGCTAGCTAACGTTACGTGTACGATCTGTGTGTAGCTAACGTTAGCTGGCTGGCTCGCTAGCTAACGTTACGTGTACGATCTGTGTATAGCTAACATTAGCTGGCTGGCTCGCTAGCTAACGTTACGTGTACGATCTGTGTATAGCTAACGTTAGCTGGCTGGCTCGCTAGCTAACGTTACGTGTACGATCTGTGTATAGCTAATGTTAGCTGGCTGGCTCGCTAGCTAACGTTACGTGTACGATCTGTGTATAGCTAACGTTAGCTGGCTGGCTCGCTAGCTAACATTACGTGTACGATCTGTGTATAGCTAATGTTAGCTGGCTGGCTCGCTAGCTAACGTTACGTGTACGATCTGTGTATAGCTAATGTTAGCTGGCTGGCTCGCTAGCTAACGTTACGTGTACGATCTGTGTATAGCTAACGTTAGCTGGCTGGCTCGCTAGCTAACGTTACGTGTACGATCTGTGTATAGCTAACGTTAGCTGGCTGGCTCGCTAGCTAATGTTACGTGTACGATCTGTGTATAGCTAACGTTAGCTGGCTGGCTCGCTAGCTAACGTTACGTGTACGATCTGTGTATAGCTAACGTTAGCTGGCTGGCTCGCTAGCTAACGTTACGTGTACGATCTGTGTATAGCTAATGTTAGCTGGCTGGCTCGCTAGCTAACGTTACGTGTACGATCTGTGTATAGTTAATGTTAGCTGGCTGGCTCGCTAGCTAACGTTACGTGTACGATCTGTGTATAGCTAATGTTAGCTGGCTGGCTCGCTAGCTAACGTTACGTGTACGATCTGTGTATAGCTAATGTTAGCTGGCTGGCTGGCTCGCTAGCTAACGTTACGTGTACGATCTGTGTATAGCTAATGTTAGCTGGCTGGCTCGCTAGCTAACGTTACGTGTACGATCTGTGTATAGCTAATGTTAGCTGGCTGGCTCGCTAGCTAACGTTACGTGTACGATCTGTGTATAGCTAATGTTAGCTGGCTGGCTCGCTAGCTAATGTTACGTGTACGATCTGTGTATAGCTAATGTTAGCTGGCTGGCTCGCTAGCTAACGTTACGTGAATAATCTGTGTAGGAGCTCGAGAAAGGTATACCTGAACATTCAAGGGCCATTTTCTCAAAAGTGGGGTTACAAGTTTATCAACTTTCAAAGTAGAATTACTTTCCCTTTTTTCCTCAACTGTAGTGTATGATATACCATTTTCAAGCTTTGAGTCTCTACCTTTATCCAATGTAAAAAATAAAAATAAAATAAAATGTTGTTACAAAGGACTGAATCCAGGTGGTGGTCACAAATACATTTGCACATAGAGATTTTCAGATCCACAGTCACACTCATTCCGACAGAGAGAAGGACAACATAATTGTAACTCTCTACCAGGTCCTTTACACAGAGACAATCTACCAGGTCCTTTACACAGAGCTACTCTACCAGGTCCTTTACACAGAGCTACTCTACCAGGTCCTTTACAGTCTTTATTACAGAGACCCTCTACCATGTCCTTTACACAGAGCTACTCTACCAGGTCCTTTACACAGAGCTACTCTACCAGGTCCTTTACACAAAGCTACTCTACCAGGTCCTTTACAATCTTTATTACAGAGACCCTCTACCAGGTACTTTACATACACAGAGCTACTCTACCAGGTCCTTTACACAGAGCTACTCTACCAGGTCCTTTACACAAAGCTACTCTACCAGGTCCTTTACAATCTTTATTACAGAGACCCTCTACCAGGTACTTTACATACACAGAGCTACTCTACCAGGTCCTTTACACAGACACTCGCTACCAGGTCCTTTACACAGAGCTACTCTACCAGGTCCTTTACACAGAGCTACTCTACCAGGTCCTTTACACAGAGCTACTCTACCAGGTCCTTTACAAAGATCTACTCTACCAGGTCCTTTACACAGAGACACTCTACCAGGTCATTTACACACAGCTACTCTACCAGGTCCTTTACACAGAGCTACTTTACCAGGTCCTTTACACAGAGCTACTCTACCAGGTCCTTTACACAGAGCTACTCTACCAGGTCCTTTACACAGAGCTACTCTACCTGGTCCTTTACACAGAGACCCTCTACCAGGTCCTTTACACAGAGCTACTCTTCCAGGTCCTTTACAATCTTTATTACAGAGACACTCTACCAGGTCCTTTACCCAGAGACACTCTACCAGGTCCTTTACACAGAGCTACTCTATCAGGTCCTTTACACAGAGCTACTCTACCAGGTCCTTTACACAGATACACTCTACCAGGTCCTTTACACAGAGCTACTCTACCAGGTCCTTTACACAGAGCTACTCTACTAGGTCCTTTACACACAGCTACTCTACCAGGTCCTTTACACAGAGCTACTCTACCAGGTCCTTTACACAGAGCTACTCTACTAGGTCCTTTACACTCTTTAACACAGAGGCACTCAGAGGCATATAGTTATTCAGAGAGGAGAATGACAACATAAGCATCGTTCACCTTAGCCAATTATCTGGCACTTCATACTTTTAATACTATTCTAGTGTATCTCCTGTTGAATACTATTCTAGTGTATCTCCTGTTGAATACTATTCTAGTGTATCTCCTGTTGAATACTACTCTAGTATATCTCCTCCTGTTGAATACTATTCTAGTGTATCTCCTGTTGAATACTATTCTAGTGTATCTCCTGTTGAATACTATTCTAGTGTATCACCATCTCCTGTTGAATACTACTCTAGTGTATCTCCTGTTGAATACTACTCTAGTATATCTCCTCCTGTTGAATACTATTCTAGTGTATCTCCTGTTGAATACTATTCTAGTGTATCTCCTGTTGAATACTATTCTAGTGTATCTCCTGTTGAATACTATTCTAGTGTATCTCCTGTTGAATACTATTCTAGTGTATCTCCTGTTGAATACTATTCTAGTGTATCTCCTGTTGAATACTATTCTAGTGTATCTCCTGTTGAATACTATTCTAGTGTATCTCCTGTTGAATACTATTCTAGTGTATCTCCTGTTGAATACTACTCTAGTGTATCTCCTCCTGTTGAATACTATTCTAGTGTATCTCCTGTTGAATACTATTCTAGTGTACCTCCTGTTGAATACTATTCTAGTGTATCTCCTGTTGAATACTATTCTAGTGTATCTCCTGTTGAATACTATTCTAGTGTATCTCCTGTTGAATACTATTCTAGTGTACCTCCTGTTGAATACTATTCTAGTGTATCTCCTGTTGAATACTATTCTAGTGTACCTCCTGTTGAATACTATTCTAGTGTATCTCCTGTTGAATACTACTCTAGTGTATCTCCTGTTGAATACTATTCTAGTATATCTCCTCCTGTTGAATACTATTCTAGTGTATCACCTCTTTTTTCCTCACGTCCTTCATGCGTCGGACCAGGGTGAGGTAGAATCCCACCCCGAAGCAGTTCTTGAGGAAGAGGGGGGAGCCACAGCAATGGAGCTGGCCCTTAGAGATGATGGCGACACGGTCACTCAACAGGTCAGCCTCGTCCATGTGGTGAGTGGACAGGATCACTGTACGGCCTGGGGTTAGAGGTTAGAGGTCAGAGGTCAGGACTAGGAGCTAGGTCACTCAACAGGTCAGCCTCGTCCATGTGGTGAGTGGACAGGATCACTGTACGGCCTGGGGTTAGAGGTTAGAGGTCAGAGGTCAGAGGTCAGGACTAGGAGCTAGGTCACTCAACAGGTCAGCCTCGTCCATGTGGTGAGTGGACAGGATCACTGTACGGCCTGGGGTTAGAGGTCAGAGGTCAGAGGTCAGGACTAGGAGCTAGGTCACTCAACAGGTCTGCCTAGTCCATGTGGTGAGTGGACATGATCACTGTACGGCCTGGGGTTAGAGGTCAGAGGTCAGGACTAGGAGCTAGGTCACTCAACAGGTCAGCCTCGTCCATGTGGTGAGTGGACAGGATCACTGTACGGCCTGGGGTTAGAGGTCAGAGGTCAGAGGTCAGGACTAGGAGCAAGGTCACTCAACAGGTCAGCCTCATCCATGTGGTGAGTGGACAGGATCACTGTACGGCCTGGGGTTAGAGGTTAGAGGTCAGAGGTCAGGACTAGGAGCTAGGTCACTCAACAGGTCAGCCTCGTCCATGTGGTGAGTGGACAGGATCACTGTACGGCCTGGGGTCAGAGGTCAGAGGTCAGGACTAGGAGCTAGGTCACTCAACAGGTCAGCCTCGTCCATGTGGTGAGTGGACAGGATCACTGTACGGCCTGGGGTTAGAGGTCAGAGGTCAGAGGTCAGGACTAGGAGCAAGGTCACTCAACAGGTCAGCCTCGTCCATGTGGTGAGTGGACAGGATCACTGTACGGCCTGGGGTTAGAGGTTAGAGGTCAGAGGTCAGGACTAGGAGCTAGGTCACTCAACAGGTCAGCCTCGTCCATGTGGTGAGTGGACAGGATCACTGTACGGCCTGGGGTTAGAGGTCAGAGGTCAGGACTAGGAGCTAGGTCACTCAACAGGTCTGCCTCGTCCATGTGGTGAGTGGACAGGATCACTGTACGGCCTGGGGTTAGAGGTCAGAGGTCAGGACTAGGAGCTAGGTCACTCAACAGGTCAGCCTCGTCCATGTGGTGAGTGGACAGGATCACTGTACGGCCTGAGGTTAGAGGTCAGAGGTCAGGACAAGGAGCTAGGTCACTCAACAGGTCAGCCTCGTCCATGTGGTGAGTGGACAGGATCACTGTACGGCCTGGGGTTAGAGGTCAGAGGTCAGGACAAGGAGCTAGGTCACTCAACAGGTCAGCCTCGTCCATGTGGTGAGTGGACAGGATCACTGTACGGCCTGGGGTTAGAGGTCAGAGGTCAGGACAAGGAGCTAGGTCACTCAACAGGTCAGCCTCGTCCATGTGGTGAGTGGACAGGATCACTGTACGGCCTGGGGTTTCTGAGTATCTGCCTGTTTCTCTCTTCAGCCTGGCACTGAATTACTCCTAGAGAAGTGCTGAAACACGGTTTCCCAGGTCTAAACCAGGTGTAGTGGCTAGGGGTGGTACCTGTGCGGTATTTGAGTAGCAGGTCCCAGATGGACCGTCTGGAGTAAGGGTCGACCCCCGACGTGGGCTCATCCAGGATCACAATCTTTGACCCCCCAACAAATGCCATGGCAACAGACAGCTTCCTCTGCATACCCCCTGCACAGAGTGAGAACAGACGTCATTTCAGGGGAAACACAATAAACGATGTAGGGTAAAACACTACAAAATCTGAGACGTTGCTAGGGCCTGGCTAATTTATTTGCAGCAGCAAAGGTTCGACCAAGGAAAAAAGGAAGACCTCGAAGCAGTATCTGCTCACAAGTGTGTTTCTTGCCTTAGGTCTCCATGAGAACCTGGCTGACCCCCCCTGAGAGGTGCTCTGACTCGTTGTCTCCCCCCTGAGAGGTCCTGTGACTCGTTGTCTCCCCCCTGAGAGGTCCTGTGACTCGTTGTCTCCCCCCTGAGAGGTCCTGTGACTCGTTGTCTCCTCCCTGAGAGGTCCTGTGACTCGTTGTCTCCCCCCTGAGAGGTCCTGTGACTCGTTGTCTCCCCCCTGAGAGGTCCTGTGACTCGTTGTCTCCCCCCTGAGAGGTCCTGTGACTCGTTGTCTCCCCCCTGAGAGGTCCTGTGACTCGTTGTCTCCCCCCTGAGGGGTCCTGTGCCTCGTTGTCTCCCCCCTGAGAGGTCCTGTGCCTCGTTGTCTCCTTCCTGAGAGGTCCTGTGCCTCGTCGTCTCCCCCCCTGAAAAGTTCCATTGTCTTTCTTATGAGGCAAGCCCACACACCCAGCCTGACCCACCTGAGAGGTTCTGTGCCTCCTCGTCTCTCTTATGAGGCAGGCCCAGGTCCTCCAGCATGACCTTGACCGCCTGTTGAGCCTCAGCCTGAGAGGTTCCCTTCAGCATGGAGTAGAACAGGATGTGTTCTTCCACCGTCAGACTGGACAGAGAGGAGGGAGAGAGGTTGTCAGTCACTACAGCAGACACGTGAACAAATGTCTGAACTGTTAATTGTAGGAAACAAACGTTCATCAATCTGCTATTTCATCAATCTGTTATGTCATCAATCTGCTATGTCATCAATCTGGTATGTCGTCTATCTGTTATGTCATCAATCTGCTATGTCATCAATCTGCTATGTCATCAATCTGCTATGTCATCAATCTGCTATGTCATCAATCTGCTATGTCATCAATCTGTTATGTCATCAATCTGCTATGTCATCAATCTATTATGTCATCAACATGCCAGTCCTATGATTGAACTGACTACTCAATATTCTAGAAAAGTGCCAGTTGGTATATGGAGGACTCTGTTTGGAGAGGACATTGTACTGAAACACAGCCGAGCAGGAGGAGGAAGAGGAGGAGGAGGAGGACTCACTATTTGAAGAGGACATTGTACTGAAACACAGCCGAGCAGGAGGAGGAGGAGGAAGAGGAGGAGGACTCACTGTTTGAAGAGGACATTGTACTGAAACACAGCCGAGCAGGAGGAGTAGGAAGAGGAGGAGGAGGAGGAGGAGGGGGAGGAAGAAGAGGACTCAATGTTTGAAGAGGACATTGTACTGAAACACAGCCGAGCATGAGAAGGAGGAAGATGAGGAGGAGGAGGAAGAGGAGGACTAAGTGTTTGGAGAGGACATTGTACTGGGACACATAGCCGAGCAGGAGGGGGGGGAGGAGGACTCACTGTTTGAAGAGGACATTGTACTGAAACACATAGCCGAGGAGGAGGAGGATGAAGAGGATGAGGAGGAGGAGGAGGACTCACTGTTTGAAGAGGACATTGTACTGGGACACATAGCCAAGGAGGGGGAGGAGGAGGAGGAGGAGGAAGATGAGGAGGAGGAAGATGAGGAGGAGGAGGGAGAGGAGGAGGAGGAGCAGGAGGAGCAGGAGGAGGGAGAGGAGGAGGAGGGAGAGGAGGAGGACTCACTGTTTGAAGAGGATATTGTACTGAAACACATAGCCGAGCAGGAGGAGGAGGATGAGGAGGATGAGGGGGAGGAGGAGGGAGAGGAGGAGGCCTCACTGTTTGAAGAGGACATTTTACTGGGACACATAGCCGAGGAGGAGGAGGAGGACGAGCAGGAAGAGGAGGAGGAGGACTCACTGTTTTGAAGAGGATATTGTACTGGGACTTATAGCCATGGAGGTGAGAGGGGGAGGAAGAGGAGGAGGAAGAGGAGGAAGACTCACTGTTTGAAGAGGATATTGTACTGGGGACACATGCCCATGGAGGTGAGAGGGGGAGGAAGAGGAAGGGGAGGAGGAAGAGGAGGAGGACTCACTGTTTGAAGAGGATATTGTACTGGGGACACATGCCCATGGATGTGCGGATACTGTCCATGTCAGTCCTGATGTCTCTCCCATTGATAAAGGCTGTCCCAGATGTAGGAGGGAACAGACCAGTCAGGATAGACCTGGAGAGAGACGCACGCACGCACGCACGCACACACACACACACACACACACACACACACACACACACACACACGCACACACACACGCACACGCACACGCACACGCACACGCACACGCACACGCACACGCACACACACACACACACACCCCCATGCGATTAAGAGGAGCATGATGTCATGTCATGAGCCCTATAAAGTCATCTCGGCACCCAAATCGGACACAATGACCAGCCACTCTGTCACTATCACTATCAACCTTCTTTATTCCTCACAGACCTGTTCTCTGGATAACTCGATCGCTAATAGCTGTATTCAAACATTTAGGCTCATTCAATATTTTATAGTTGATATCCTACACCACAAAATTAGGACAATAAAGTTAGTGCTCTGCAGAGTAGGTAGAGGTTTTTTTGGGGGGTAGCCTGGACTTCCTGTGGACTACAGCACTAAACAGATCTGGGGAGACCAGGCTAGGTACAATACATACATAGTGGTGGTTTTCCCAGCTCCGTTGTGTCCTAGGAACGATGTGATCTGGCCCTCGTAGAAGGCGATGCTGAGGTGATCCACGGCCGGACGGGATCCCCCAGGAAACACCTTGACCAAGTCCTGAATCTCTACCCCCACGGTCAGCCCTGCTGGCTCCGGCTCAAAGAACAACTGACCTGTAGTAAAAATGGAGGAAGACACCCAAAATGGAGGAAGACACCCAAAATGGAGGAAGACACCCAAAATGGAGGAAGACACCCAAAATGGAGGAAGACAAAATGGAGGAAGACACCCAAAATGGAGGAAGACACCCAAAATGGAGGAAGACACCCAAAATGGAGGAAGACACCCAAAATGGAGGAAGACACCCATAGTGGAGGAAGACACCCAAAATGGAGGAAGACACCTAAAATGGAGGAAGACACCTAAAATGGAGGAAGACACCCAAAATGGAGGAAGACACCCATAATGGAGGAAGACACCCATAGTGGAGGAAGACACCCAAAATGGAGGAAGACACCTAAAATGGAGGAAGACACCTAAAATGGAGGAAGACACCCAAAATGGAGGAAGACACCCAAAATGGAGGAAGACACCCAAAATGGAGGAAGACACCTAAAAGGGAGGAAGACACCCATAATGGAGGAAGACACCTAAAATGGAGGAAGACACCCAAAATGGAGGAAGACACCTAAAATGGAGGAAGACACCCAAAATGGAGGAAGACACCCAAAAGGGAGGAAGACACCCAAAAGGGAGGAAGACACCCAAAATGGAGGAAGACACCCAAAAGGGAGGAAGACACCCAAAATGGAGAAAGACACCTAAAATGGAGGAAGACACCTAAAAGGGAGGAAGACACCTAAAAGGGAGGAAGACACCTAAAATGGAGGAAGACACCTAAAAGGGAGGAAGACACCTAAAAGGGAGGAAGACACCTAAAAGGGAGGAAGACACCTAAAAGGGAGGAAGACACCTAAAAGGGAGGAAGACACCTAAAAGGGAGGAAGACACCCAAAAGGGAGGAAGACACCCAAAAGGGAGGAAGACACCTAAAATGGAGGAAGACACCCAAAAAGGGAGGAAGACACCTAAAATGGAGGAAGACACCCATAATGGAGGAAGACACCTAACATTTACAATGGTTTAGATCTGGCTCATATCTACAAGGCTACCACTTATCAGTTGGCCCATTGACTAATTGTAATTAGGGGGTCAGGTCTGGTTGCTATAGCTAAACCAGATCGGTGGCATGAAATGGCCAGGCGTACTGGTTATGGCTACATACCCCAAGCCAGAGATGGGTCATAAGTAAAGTGGCATGGAGGATGATAAATGATTTTCTAACATACATTTGATTGACTGGTCAGACAATCACCTGAGCCATCGGAATCATCTGTTGTTAGTGAGTGATCATGTACCCTATTTAGCCAATTACAGACTAGCTACGTGAGGCCTCTCTAGCCAATCACACAGTAGCTACGTGAGGCCTCTCTAGCCAATCACATCGTAGCTACCTGAGCCCTGTCTAGCCAATCACATCGTAGCTACCTGAGCCCTGTCTAGCCAATCACATCGTAGCTACCTGAGGCATCTCTAGCCAATCACATCGTAGCTATCTGAGTCCTGTCTAGCCAATCAGGGTACATGAGTCCTGTCTAGCCAATCCCACAGCCCCTACCTGTCAGGTCCTCTTCCTGCTCCTCCTTGTTCTGTTCTTCTTCCTGTCGTTTCAGCAGCTCCTCCCTCTCTCTCTCCATCCTCTCTCTCTTGTCCTGGTGTTTGCAGGGTTTCTTTACCCCCACGCCATTACACCTCCTAGGTGAACACATACTGTCTACGTCCTTGTCCACGTCGGGCTTCTCTGGATCTGCAGGGAGAGACAGATACACAGTCACTCTACAACGTTTCACCACTGTGAGAGAAACTCATGGGACAGAAGACCTATTACAAAGGCAGGTCATATCACTCCTTCAATCAAAGTTCAACCAGTATGTTCATATGTATGCCTGTATATACTGTCTATATATGATTCTAATATTCATATACTGTCTATATATGATTATAATATTCATATACGGTCTATATGTGATTATAATATTCATAAACTGTCTATATCTGATTATAATATTAATATACTGTCTATATATGGTTATAATATTCATATACTGTCTATATATGATTATAATATTCATATACGGTCTATATGTGATTATAATATTCATAAACTGTCCATATATGATTATAATATTAATATACTGTCTATATATGGTTATAATATTCATATACTGTCTATATATGATTATAATATTCATATACTGTCTACATATGATTATAATATTCATATACTGTCTATATATGATTCTATAGTTCATATACTGTCTATATATGATTCTATAGTTCATATACTGTCTATATATGATTCTATAGTTCACTGTCAATATATGATATTAATATGCATATACTGTATTCATATACTGTCTATATATGATTATATTGTTCACTGTCAATATATGATTATAATATTCATATACTGTCTATATATGATTATAATATTCATATCCTGTTAATATATGATTATTATTTTCATATACTGTCTATATATGATTATATTGTTCACATACTGTCTATATATGATTATAATATTCATATATTCATATATGCCAGCAGCATACCACCCTGCATCCCACTGCTGGCTTGCTTCTGAAGCTAAACAGGGTTGGTCCTGGATGGGAGACCAGATGCTGCTGGGAGTGGTGTTGGAGGGCCAGTAGGAGACACTCTTTCCTCTGGTCTAAAAAAATATACCAATGCCCCAGGGCAGTGATTGGGGACACTGCACTGTGTAGGGTGCCGTCTTTCGGATGGGACGTTAAACGGGTGTCCTGACTCTCTGAGGTCATTAAAGATCACATGGCACTTATCGTAAGAGTAGGGGTGTTAACCCCGGTGTCCTGACTCTCTGAGGTCATTAAAGATCCCATGGCACTTATCGTAAGAGTAGGGGTGTTAACCCCGGTGTCCTGGCTAAATTCCCAATCTGGCCCTCAAACCATCACGGTCACCTAATAAACCCCAGTTTACAATTGGCTCATTCATCCCCCTCCTCTCCCCTGTAACTATTCCCCAGGTCGTTGCTGCAAATGAGAACGTGTTCTCAGTCAACTTACCTGGTAAAATAACTGATAAATAAAAAAAATAACATTAATATACTGTCAATATATGATTATAATATTCATATACTGCCTATATATGATAATACAGAGACCAGACTTCTCTTATAGTGGACAGAGACCTGACTAAAGACACTTATAGTGGACAGAGACCAGACTAAAGACACTTATAGAGACAGAGACCAGACTAAAGACACTTATAGAGACAGAGACCAGACTAAAGACACTTATTGAGACAGAGACCAGACTAAAGACACTTATAGAGACAGTCACCCTGCCTGAAGACACTAATAGTGGACAGAGACCAGACTAAAGACACTTATAGTGGACAGAGACCAGACTAAAGACACTTATAGTGGACAGAGACCAGACTAAAGATACTTATTGAGACAGAGACCAGACTAAAGACACTTATAGTGGACAGAGACCAGACTAAAGACACTTATAGAGACAGAGACCTGACTAAAGACACTAACCTGAGTCTGGAATGTTGGAGAGGGCGGGTTCAGACCTTTGCCAATAGGAGGGCTGGAATGGGAAGTAGAATGGTCGTCCAATACCATACTGTCCTGGAGAGAGGAGGGAGGGGTTTATTATACAGTACTGTATCCATTTTAGTAAACAACGACAGCGTGATGCCGCTTGCAGGTGTCATGGAGTCCGAGTCTCCTTAGGCTAACCCTGACCACTGCACCAATAAGGGTTAACTATGGCTCCAATAAGGGTTAACTATGGCTCCAATAAGGGTTAACTACGGCTCCAATAAGGGTTAACTATGGCTCCAATAAGGGTTAACTACAGCTCCAATAAGGGTTAACTACGGCTCCAATAAGGGTTAACTACGGCTCCAATAAGGGTTAACTACGGCTCCAATAAGGGTTAACTAAGGCTCCAATAAGGGTTAACTACGGCTCCGATAAGGGTTAACTACGGCTCCGATAAGGGTTAACTACGGCTCCGATAAGGGTTAACTACGGCTCCGATAAGGGTTAACTACGGCTCCGATAAGGGTTAACTACGGCTCCGATAAGGGTTAACTACGGCTCCGATAAGGGTTAACTACGGCTCCAATAAGGGTTAA
Organism: Oncorhynchus clarkii lewisi; assembly: GCF_045791955.1. Taxonomy (NCBI): domain Eukaryota; kingdom Metazoa; phylum Chordata; class Actinopteri; order Salmoniformes; family Salmonidae; genus Oncorhynchus; species Oncorhynchus clarkii. The sequence continues at coordinate 44,899,549 of NC_092174.1, forward strand.
CTACGGCTCCAATAATATTCAAAGAAGAGTGACTAGCTAAGTTATAAAATAGGATTTTACAGTGTTAGGCTTTCACAAGGCGATTCAGACAAACTGATGCTAATTTTGGTGCGGATAGAAAGGAGTCTTTAGTGAATTCAGGCGAATTACAGGTGTTTAACTTGCTTGTAATGACTTCAACGCTGTATTTACTATCATCCTTAAACGTCTTATCTTCCAAAATACATAGAGTTATCTGAATTTACAGCATTTCCTTGACTCAGACGATAAAAATATATAAATAATATAATATAAAAATAAAAGTCGCCCAATTAGCGGAGGGGATGGGGGGGGGCAACTTTTCGTCGTGCACGTGTGGAGGGAAAACCTGTTGCGCTGCGGTGCTCAAGTTCAGAATGTCTGTCAGTCAAAACCCGTACCGAGCTGTGAAGCGCGGAGCCTGAGCTCTGACGTCATGTATTGCATGTTTACAGTACAGCACATGAGGTTGGTGGCACCTTGCTTGGGGAGGACGGGTTCGTGGTAATAGCTGGAGCGGAATAGGTGGAATGGTATCAAATAAATCAAACACGTGTGATTGATGACATTCCACGAACTCCGTTGGGGCGGCAGGGTAGCCTAGCGGTTAGAGTGTTGGACTAGCAACCCGAAGGTTGCAAGTTCAAACCCCCGAGCTGGCATGGTACATACAGTGCCTTGCGAAAGTATTTCGGCCCCCTTGAACTTTGCGACCTTTTGCCACATTTCAGGCTTCAAACATAAAGATATAAAACTGTATTTTTTTGTGAAGAATCAACAACAAGTGGGACACAATCATGAAGTGGAACGACATTTATTGGATATTTCAAACTTTTTTAACAAATCAAAAACTGAAAAATTGGGCGTGCAAAATTATTCAGGCGTGCAAAAGGCGTGCAAAATTATTTAAGTTAATACTTTGTAGCGCCACCTTTTGCTGCGATTACAGCTGTAAGTCGCTTGGGGTATGTCTCTATCAGTTTTGCACATCGAGAGACTGACATTTTTTCCCATTCCTCCTTGCAAAACAGCTCGAGCTCAGTGAGGTTGGATGGAGAGCATTTGTGAACAGCAGTTTTCAGTTCTATCCACAGATTCTCGATTGGATTCAGGTCTGGACTTTGACCTGGCCATTCTAACACCTGGATATGTTTATTTTTGAACCATTCCATTGTAGATTTTGCTTTATGTTTTGGATCATTGTCTTGTTGGAAGACAAATCTCTGTCCCAGTCTCAGGTCTTTTGCAGACTCCATCAGGTTTTCTTCCAGAATGGTCCTGTATTTGGCTCCATCCATCTTCCCATCAATTTTAACCATCTTCCCTGTCCCCGCTGAAGAAAAGCAGGCCCAAACCATGATGCTGCCACCACCATGTTTGACAGTGGGGATGGTGTGTTCAGGGTGATGAGCTGTGTTGCTTTTACGCCAAACACAACGTTTTGCATTGTTGCTAAAAAGTTCACTTTTGGTTTCATCTGACCAGAGCACCTTCTTCCACATGTTTGGTGTGTCTCCCAGGTGGCTTGTGGCAAACTTTAAACTACACTTTTTATGGATGTCTTTAAGAAATTGCTTTCTTCTTGCCACTCTTCCATAAAGGCCAGATTTGTGCAATATACGACTGATTGTTGTCCTATGGACAGAGTCTCCCACCTCAGCTGTAGATCTCTGCAGTTCATCCAGAGTGATCATGGGCCTCTTGGCTGCATCTCTGATCAGTCTTCTCCTTGTATGAGCTGAAAGTTTAGAGGGACGGCCAGGTCTTGGTAGATTTGCAGTGGTCTGATACTCCTTCCATTTCAATATTATCGCTTGCACAGTTCTCCTTGGGATGTTTAAAGCTTGGGAAATCTTTTTGTATCCAAATCCGGCTTTAAACTTCTTCACAACAGTATCTCGGACCTGCCTGATGTGTTCCTTGTTCTTCATGATGCTCTCTGCGCTTTTAACGGACCTCTGAGACTATCACAGTGCAGGTGCATTTATACGGAGACTTGATTACACACAGGTGGATTGTATTTATCATCATTAGTCATTTAGGTCAACATTGGATCATTCAGAGATCCTCACTGAACTTCTGGAGAGAGTTTGCTGCACTGAAAGTAAAGGGGCTGAATAATTTTGCATGCCCAATTTTTCAGTTTTTGATTTGTTAAAAAAGTTTGAAATATCCAATAAATGTCGTTCCACTTCATGATTGTGTCCCACTTGTTGTTGATTCTTCACAAAAAAATACAGTTTTATATCTTTATGTTTGAAGCCTGAAATGTGGCAAAAGGTCGCAAAGTTCAAGGGGGCCGAATACTTTTGCAAGGCACTGTATCTGTTGTTCTGCCCCTGAACAGGCAGTTAACCCACTGTTCCCAGGCCGTCATTGAAAATAAGAATGTGTTCTTAACTGAGTTGCCTAGTTAAATAATTAAGGTTCCAGACATTATTATGAGCCCTCAGTAGCCTCCACTGCTTTCCAATTTAGGTGCTTTATCAGTGATCAAATCTGCTATTTTAAATCCATATACGGGTACATTTTATGGGTGGCTTACTCTACAAACACACAGAAACACACAACCCCCAAAACACAACCCCGCACTCCCTCTAACCTGGGAAGACGTTGTCAAGGTACCATGCCAGGAAGCCATAGAGCACGGCGTCAAACATCATCATGCCTATGGAGGTGAAGAAGGAGTAGGCATCGCCCTCTAGTGGACTGGTGCCGATGTTGTCCCACTGCAGACCCAGGCCCTGCTCCTCATAACGAGACAGGTACTCCGTCCCAAAACCAAACGCTACTGGGGACAGCAGACTCTGAGGGAAAACACACAGGTACAGGCAGAAAATCACTCTATTGATCTATGTGTGAGGGTTGAGGGGATGTTATGTTATATACTAGACTGAGGGGATGTTATGTTATATACTAGACTGAGGGTTGAGGGGGTGTTATGTTATATACTAGACTGAGGGTTGAGGGGGTGTTATGTTATATACTAGACTGAGGGTTGAGGGGGTGTTATGTTATATACTAGACTGAGGGGATGTTATGTTATATACTAGACTGAGGGTTGAGGGGATGTTATGTTATATACCAGACTGAGGGGATGTTATGTTATATACTAGACTGAGGGTTGAGGGGGTGTTATGTTATATACTAGACTGAGGGGATGTTATGTTATATACTAGACTGAGGGTTGAGGGGGTGTTATGTTATATACTAGACTGAGGGGATGTTATGTTATATACTAGACTGAGGGTTGAGGGGATGTTATGTTATATACCAGACTGAGGGGATGTTATGTTATATACTAGACTGAGGGTTGAGGGGGTGTTATGTTATTTACTAGACTGAGGGGATGTTATGTTATATACCAGACTGAGGGTTGAGGGGATGTTATGTTATATACTAGACTGAGGGTTGAGGGGATGTTATGTTATATACTAGACTGAGGGGATGTTATGTTATATACCAGACTGAGGGGATGTTATGTTATATACCAGACTGAGGGGATGTTATATACCAGACTGAGGGGATATTATGATATATACTAGACTGAGGGGATGTTATATACCAGACTGAGGGGATATTATGATAAATACTAGACTGAGGGGATGTTATGTTATATACCAGACTGAGGGTTGAGGGGATGTTATGTTATATACCAGACTGAGGGTTGAGGGGATGTTATGTTATATACTAGACTGAGGGGATGTTATGTTATATACTAGACTGAGGGGATGTTATGCTATATACCAGACTGAAGGGATATTATGATATATACTAGACTGAGGGGATGTTATATTTATATACCAGACTGAGGGGATATTATGATATATACTAGACTGAGGGGATGTTATATTTATATACCAGACTGAGGGTTGAGGGGATGTTATGTTATATACCAGACTGAGGGTTGAGGGGATGTTATGTTATATACTAGACTGAGGGGATGTTATGTTATATACTAGACTGAGGGTTGAGGGGGTGTTATGTTATATACTAGACTGAGGGGATGTTATGTTATATACTAGACTGAGGGTTGAGGGGGTGTTATGTTATTTACTAGACTGAGGGGATGTTATGTTATATACCAGACTGAGGGTTGAGGGGATGTTATGTTATATACTAGACTGAGGGTTGAGGGGATGTTATATACTAGACTGAGGGGATGTTATGTTATATACCAGACTGAGGGGATGTTATGTTATATACCAGACTGAGGGGATGTTATGTTATATACCAGACTGAGGGGATGTTATGCTATATACCAGACTGAGGGGATGTTATGTTATATACCAGACTGAGGGGATGTTCTGTTATATACCAGACTGAGGGGATGTTATATACCAGACTGAGGGGATATTATGATATATACTAGACTGAGGGGATGTTATATACCAGACTGAGGGGATATTATGATATATACTAGACTGAGGGGATGTTATGTTATATACCAGACTGAGGGGATGTTATGTTATATACCAGACTGAGGGGATGTTATGTTATATACCAGACTGAGGGGATGTTATATACCAGACTGAGGGGATGTTATATACCAGACTGAGGGGATATTATGATATATACTAGACTGAGGGGATGTTATATACCAGACTGAGGGGATATTATGATATATACTAGACTGAGGGGATGTTATGTTATATACCAGACTGGGGG
>NC_092174.1:44909234-44944234 GCF_045791955.1 Oncorhynchus clarkii lewisi
AGGAGCTCTATAAGAAACTAAACTATTACTGACCAGGAGCTCTATAAGAAACTAAACTATTACTGACCAGGAGCTCTATAAGAAACTAAACTATTAATGACCAGGAGCTCTATAAGAAACTAAACTATTACTGACCAGGAGCTCTATAAGAAACTAAACTATTACTGACCAGGAGCTCTATAAGAAACTAAACTATTACTGACCAGGAGCTCTATAAGAAACTAAACAATTACTGACCAGGAGCTCTATAAGAAACTAAACTATTACTGACCAGGAGCTCTATAAGAAACTTCAAGCTCTCAAATTTAAAAAGGCATGCAGACCTGATGGCGTCCTAAATGAGATGCTCAAACTCACTAGTGCAACATTTCAATTGACTATATTAAAACTGTTCAATTTGATCCTGAGTGTAGGTTATTTCCCTGACATCTGGAATCAAGGACTCATAACCCTAATCTTTAAAAAACGGAGACAAATTTGACCCTAACAATTACAGAGGCATTTGTGTGAACAGTAACCTGGGGAATGTATTCTGTAGTATTATAAATGCAAGACTTCTAAACTTCCTTAATAAGCACAATGTCTTGAGTAAAAGACAAATTGGATTTATACCAAAACATCGCACAACTGAAACATATTTACACCCTACACACCCTGATAGATAAACATGTCCACCAAAATAATACCAAAATATACGCTTGCTTTATTGACTTCCAAAAAGCATTTGATTCTATTTGGTAGGGGGTAAAACATATGACATAATTAAATCAATATATACTGGCAATACGTGCAGCATTAAAATTGGTAAGAAAATAACAGAAGTCTTTAACCAGGTGCGGGGCCTTCGCCAGGGTTGCAATCTGAGCCCTGCACTCTTCAATATTTACATCAACAAATTGGCCACTATTCTAGAAAAATCCTCGGCCCCTGGTGTTAGTCTCCACAATTCAGAAGTTAAATGCCTACTCTTCGCAGATGACCTATGCCTGCTGTCACCCACAGCACATGGCCTACAGAAGAGCCTAGACCTGCTAGAGCAGTACTGCCAGACCTGGGCCTTGGTAATAAACCACAAAAAGACGAAAATAATAATTTTCCAGAGAAGATCCAGATCTCAGGGAATTAGACCAAAGTTCTCAATTGGTACAAAATATATAGAGTACTGCACACACTACAATTACTTAGGCTTAAAATAAGCTCAACTGGACACCTTAATGAAGCAGTGAATGAACTGAGAGAGAAAGTACGCAGGGCATTCTACACCATTAAAAAGCACATTCTAATTGAAATACCTATTAAAATGTGGCTAAAACGAATTGAATGTGTCATTGAACCAATTTCACTTTATGGCAGCGAGGTGTGGAGTCCACATCAAATGAGACAAACACCCCATTGAAACCCTGCATGCAGAGTTCTGTAAGATTCTCCTACATGTCAAGAGGAAAACTACAAACAACACATGCAGGGCAGAATTAGGCCAATATCCACTATTAATAAAAACTAAAAAAGAGCAATTAAGTTTTGGAAACATCTAAAATACAGTGACCCCCTCTCATATCATTACCAAGCCCTGCAATACCAAGAGCTGAGCAAAGAAAAGAGTCCCCTCATCCAGCTGGTCCTGAGTTCACAAACCTGTTCTACTAACACACTGAAGCCTCAGTCCCCTCATCCAGCTGGTCCTGGGGCTGAGTTCACTAACCTGATCTACTAACACACTGAAGCCTCAGGACCAGAACATCCAATCAATCAGGATAAACTAAATTACAACACAGTCAAAACAAAACTACATTGCTTATTGGGAAACACAAACACAAAGCAAAATGCAGTGCTATCTGGCCCTAAATCGTGGCTAAATATTTGACCATGGTTACTGATCAAAACCTTGACAAAGTACAGGCTCAGTGAGCACAGCCTTGCCATTGAGAAGGGTAGACACAGGAAAACCTGGCTCCCTGTAGAGGAAAGGCTGTGTAACCACTGCACAACAGCAGAACCTGAGACAGAGCTGCATTTCCTGACAAAATGTAAAAAAATAAATATATAAAACAATTAGAGAGTGTCATTTCCCCAAATGTGAAACCCTTATTCAAGGTTTCAAAGACCTCTCTGATGAGAGTAGGCTGCCCGTCCTGTTGGGGGAGGACGCAGAGAGCTGTGGGTTGGCAGCGCACTACATTGCTGCCTGACATAAGATGAGGGACAGTGTCTGACATACTCTACTGTATGCTTATTGTTATTGTTGAATGTATGGTTATTTTGACACTTGGTTATTGTTGTTACTGTTGTCCCGTTGACAATATTGATTCTCATTTTTATTTTGTAAATATCCAGAACAAGCTTTGGCAATATGTACATTATTACGTCATGCCAATAAAGCAACTTGAACTGAATTGAGAGAGAGAGAGAGAGAGAGAGAGAGAGAGAGAGAGAGAGAGAGAGAGAGAGAGAGAGAGAGATGATATATGGAATGAAAGCTCTACCTACCTGTCTACACACAGATTCACTCCTCATTACTTAACCGTCACAGTTTATTTACGCCTGCGGGGCATTTCCAGTCAAGACATAAATCTCGGTCAATCCTCCTGCTAGCTACTCAATCTGATTATTCAATTGTAGAGGATTATCTACCTGCCTGCCTGCCTGCCTGCCTGCCTGCCTGCCTGCCTGCCTGCCTGCCTGCCTGCCTGCCTGCCTGCCTGCCTGCCTATCTATCGTACAGTGTTCTGGAATTGGCTTAAACTGTATAGCATTCTGGAATTGATTTAAACTGTATAGTATTCTGGAATTGGTTTACACTGTTCAGTATTCTGGAATTGATTTAAACTGTATAGTATTCTGGAATTGGTTTAAACTTTACAGTATTCTGGAATTGGTTTAAACTGTATAGTATTCTGGAATTGGTTTAAACTGTATAGTATTCTGGATTTGATTTAAACTGTATAGTATTCTGGAATTGGTTTAAACTGTACAGTATTCTGGAATTGATTTAAACTGTATAGTATTCTGGAATTGGTTTAAACTTTACAGTATTCTGGAATTGGTTAAAACTGTATAGTATTCTGGAATTGGTTTAAACTGTACAGTATTCAGGAATTGGTTTAAACTGTATAGTATTTTGGAATTGGTTTAAACTTTACAGTATTTTGGAATTGGTTTAAACTGTATAGTATTCTGGAATTGATTTAAACTGTATAGTATTCTGGAATTGGTTTAAACTGTATAGTATTTTGGAATTGGTTTAAACTGTATAGTATTCTGGAATTGGTTTAAACTGTATAGTATTTTGGAATTGGTTTAAACTGTATAGTATTTTGGAATTGGTTTAAACTGTATAGTATTCTGGAATTGGTTTAAACTTTACAGTATTTTGGAATTGGTTTAAACTGTATAGTATTTTGGAATTGGTTTAAACTGTATAGTGTTCTGGAATTGATTTAAACTGTATAGTATTCTGGAATTGGTTTAAACTGTATAGTATTCTGGAATTGGTTTAAACTGTACAGTATTCTGGAATTGGTTTAAACTGTATAGTATTCTGGAATTGGTTTAAACTATATAGTATTCTGGAATTGATTTAAACTGTATAGTATTCTGGAATTGGTTTAAACTGTATAGTATTCTGGAATTGGTTTAAACTGTATAGTATTCTGGAATTGGTTTAAACTTTACAGTATTTTGGAATTGGTTTAAACTGTATAGTATTTTGGAATTGGTTTAAACTTTACAGTATTTTGGAATTGGTTTAAACTGTATAGTATTCTGGAATTGATTTAAACTGTATAGTATTCTGGAATTGGTTTAAACTGTATAGTATTTTGGAATTGGTTTAAACTGTATAGTATTCTGGAATTGGTTTAAACTGTATAGTATTCTGGAATTGGTTTAAACTTTACAGTATTTTGGAATTGGTTTAAACTGTATAGTATTTTGGAATTGGTTTAAACTTTACAGTATTCTGGAATTGGTTTAAACTGTACAGTATTCTGGAATTGGTTTAAACTGTATAGTATTCTGGAATTGGTTTAAACTGTATAGCATTCTGGAATTGGTTTAAACTGTATAGTATTCTGGAATTGGTTTAAACTGTATAGTATTCTGGAATTGGTTTAAACTGTATAGTATTCTGGAATTGGTTTAAACTTTACAGTATTTTGGAATTGGTTTAAACTGTATAGTATTTTGGAATTGGTTTAAACTTTACAGTATTTTGGAATTGGTTTAAACTGTATAGTATTCTGGAATTGATTTAAACTGTATAGTATTCTGGAATTGGTTTAAACTGTATAGTATTTTGGAATTGGTTTAAACTGTATAGTATTCTGGAATTGGTTTAAACTGTATAGTATTTTGGAATTGGTTTAAACTGTATAGTATTTTGGAATTGGTTTAAACTGTATAGTATTCTGGAATTGGTTTAAACTTTACAGTATTTTGGAATTGGTTTAAACTGTATAGTATTTTGGAATTGGTTTAAACTGTATAGTGTTCTGGAATTGATTTAAACTGTATAGTATTCTGGAATTGGTTTAAACTGTATAGTATTCTGGAATTGGTTTAAACTGTACAGTATTCTGGAATTGGTTTAAACTGTATAGTATTCTGGAATTGGTTTAAACTATATAGTATTCTGGAATTGATTTAAACTGTATAGTATTCTGGAATTGGTTTAAACTGTATAGTATTCTGGAATTGGTTTAAACTTTACAGTATTCTGGAATTGGTTTAGGTACATTGAACCTTGGAGATCACAATACGTCCTGCTTGAACAACGATGCATTTCAGTTTCCATCGCTGAAACGGGTACAGTATAAATGAGTTAGTTACCACAATGGCATTCTGTGAAAGTGTGTATATTTTCCCCATGACTGTAAAGGTGATTATGGGAATGACCGTCCCACCGCCGATTGCGTCGCCTCAAACGCTAGCTAATGAGGAACCGCAAGCAGGACACTGCGGTCTGAGGAGTGCGTTTCAACACATTCCCACCATCCGTACACACAGCCTGGTTGTTATATTCTGACCGGAAGAGAATGAACTTCCACCTGATAACAAACGGTCCAGAATATTTGAATCTTCTCATCTAAATTATGTGTAATTGTTTATTTATTGATGTCCATACCAATGTATTTCAGTGTCTATGACCGCCTAGTGGGTTTATATAAAAAAAAAAATAATAAACATAGTACCTGTCTTTGATCTTGTTGGTTCTCTCCACTTGGTCGATGTCCATGCGTATCTTGTACCTGACGTGACGCGGCACGGTAGTGGTCCAGGGGTAGACATCCAGGAAGACTAGCCCTGCCCAGAACTTATTCTCCTCCAATAGAAAGAGAGCCTGATGGGTCAGCTGATCCTCGTCTGTATTGGGCTTGAACTTATCCAAACTGATACACTGGATGAGGGGAGAGGAAAGTGGGGAAGGAGGGAGGAAGGTGGGGAAGGAGGGAGGGAGGGAGGGAGGGAGGGAGGGAGGGAGGGAGGGGGAGGGGAGAGGGAGGGAGGGAAGGAGAGAGGAGGGGAGAGTGAGGGAGGGAAGTTAGGAGGGAGGAGGGGAAGGAGGGAAGAGGGGAGAGGGAGGTGGGTATGGAGGGAGGAGGGAGGGAGGAAGGTGGGGAAGGAGAGAGGGAGGGGAGGAAGGATGTGGGGGGGAGAGGGTGAGAGGGGGGGGATAGGAGGAGAGAGAGATGTATTTCACCTTTATTTAACCAGGCAAGTCAGGTCAGTGTGAGAATGAGTGTGAGCGTGTGTGTGTGTGTGTGTGTGTGTGAGCGTGTGTGTGTGTTGTGATTTACAGTGTAGCAGGTTGTGTGTCGGTTAGAGCTTGTGTTTGACCGTGAACGTAGCTTTTGACCAATTTGGAATGGATTAGCAACACAGCCAAGTGTGTGAATGAGTCACAGTGTTCAGCAAACACTTCCTATCATGACATTTACTAGAACACTTCACTGACAATGCTGAGAGACATTCACATCTCTCTCTCTCTCTCTCTCTCCCCCTCTCTCTCACACACACACACTTCCATCTCTCTCCCCCTCTCTCTCACCACTATTACGGAGGCAAAGTCAGACTGTGAGTGACCACTCTTACGGAGGCAGAGTCAGACTGTGAGTGACTACCCTTACGGAGGCAGAGTCAGACTGTGAGTGACTACCCTTACGGAGGCAGAGTCAGACTGTGAGTGACTACTCTTACGGAGGCAGAGTCAGACTGTGAGTGACTACTCTTACGGAGGCAGAGTCAGGCTGTGAGTGACTACCCTAACGGAGGCAGAGTCAGACTGTGAGTGACTACCCTTACGGGGGCAGAGTCAGACTGTGAGTGACTACTCTTATAGAGGCAGAGTCAGACTGTGAGTGACTACTCTTAAGGAGGCAGAGTCAGACTGTGAGTGACCACTCTTACGGAGGCAGAGTCAGACTGTGAGTGACTACGGAAGCAGAGTCAGATTATGAGTGACTACCCTTACGGAGGCAGAGTCAGACTGTGAGTGACTACTCTTACGGAGGCAGAGTCAGACTGTGAGTGACTACGCTTATAGAGGCAGAGTCAGACTGTGAGTGACTACTCTTACGGAGGCAGAGTCAGACTGAGTGACTACCCTTACGGAGGCAGAGTCAGACTGTGAGTGACTACTCTTACGGAGGCAGAGTCAGACTGTGAGTGACTACTCTTATAGAGGCAGAGTCAGACTGTGAGTGACTACTCTTACGGAAGCAGAGTCAGACTGTGAGTGACTACTCTTGTAGAGGCAGAGTCAGACTGTGAGTGACTACTCTTACGGAAGCAGAGTCAGACTGTGAGTGACTACTCTTATAGAGGCAGAGTCAGACTGTGAGTGACTACTCTTACGGAGGCAGAGTCAGACTGTGAGTGACTACTCTTACGGAGGCAGAGTCAGACTGTGAGTGACTACTCTTACGGAGGCAGAGTTGGTTAACGTCTAGATGTCTTGGTCTGAGGATCTCCGTCATGACAGTTGGGACAGATTTATTTGTTTTTTTCCCCTGTGGCATAACACTATTTAGTTATCATGTCATTATTCATTAACCCTTACCTCTCCGTACTGGTTGAACATGCGGACGGCCTGGTCCGTGAGGTTGAAGACGTTCCTCCAGTCAAAGCTGGGCATGGTCTCTTCTCTGTCCTCCTCTAGCCCGTTGTACAGGAAGTTGAGGATGTCTTTAGAGGAGAACTCAGTGTCCTCCATACTCCTGTCTATTAGGTCTGCTACCGTAGGGTTTCTGATGGTGTCCTGCAGGGGCAGGAGAAATATATAATTAATTTACTGGAAAACCGTACTAAACATTTACAAGAGTGTGCTGCTGTTTTGGCCACGTCTCTTTTGACACTAAGATAAGACCACAACGAGACCTTGTAAAATAAAGGTGAGAAAGAATGAAGACCATTACCCTGTGTGTGTGTGTGTGTGTGTGTGTGTGTGTGTGTGTGTGTGTGTGTGTGTGTGTGTGTGTGTGTGTGTGTGTGTGTGTGTGTGTGTGTGTGTGTGTGTGTGTGTGTGTGTGTGTGTGTGTGTGTGTGTGTGTGTGTGTGTGTGTGTGTGTGTCTGTGTCTGTGTGTCTGTGTGTGTGTGTGCGTGTGTGTGCATGCGTGTATGTGTGCTTCTATGTGTGTGTGTGCGTGTGTGTGTGTGTGTGTGTGTGTGTGTGTGTGTGTGTGTGTGTGTGTGTGTGTGTGTGTGTGTGTGTGTGTGTGTGTGTGTGTGTGTGTTGATGTCTGTCTGTGTGTCTGTGTGAGTGTTCATGACTGTGTGTGTGTCTATGTGGGTGTGTTGATGTCTGTCTGTGTGTGTGTGTTCATGACTGTGTGTGTGTGTGTGTGTGTGTGTGTGTGTGTGTGTGTGTGTGTGTGTGTGTGTGTGTGCGTGCGTGCGTGCGTGTGTTACCCTGATCATGTTTATCTGTATGCCAGCGTTGAAGAACCTCCAGATTTGAGGTCCCACCTCCTCCCAGGCCTTTCCCATGGTCATCAGACGCTCCAGCTCCTCAAACGTAGTGTTGGCCTGGAGAGAACATGTTAGCAGTTAACAGACATGAACACACACACAATGACACACACACACACAGACATCAACACACCACCACCCCCCCCCCACACACACACACACACAGACATCAACACACCCACACACACACACAGTCATGAACACTCACACAGACACACAGACAGACATCAACACACCCACACAGACACACACACAGTCGTGAACACACACACACACACACAGACAGGCACACAGACATCAACACACCCACACAGACACACACACAGTCATGAACACACAGACACACAGAGAGACACACACAGACAGACATTCACACACACACACACACACACAGACACACACACAGACATCAACACACCCACACAGACACACACACAGTCATGAACACACAGAGACAGACAGACACACACAGACACACACAGAGACATCAACACACTCACACAGACACACACACAGTCATGAACACTCACACAGACACACACAGACACACACACAGACATCAACACACCCACACAGACACAGACACAGTCATGAACACACACACAGACATCAACACCCTCACACAGACACACACACAGTCATGAACACTCACACATGGACCACACAAAGACAAGCTGGTAGAGCCTTGACAGTAGGCCTCTCCCCCTGCCTGTCCACCTCCCTCTCCCCTTGCCTGTCCCCCTGCCGTCCCCCTGCCGTCCCCCTGCCTGTCCCCCTCTGGTCCCCCTGCCTCTCCCCCTGCCTCTCCCCCTGCCTCTCCCCCTGCCTCTCTCCCTGCCTCTCCCCCTGCCTCTCCCCCTGCCTGTCCCCCTGCCTCTCCCCCTGCCTCTCTCCCTGCCTCTCCCCCTGCCTCTCCCCCTGCCTCTCTCCCTGCCTCTCTCCCCATGCCTCTCCCCCAGCCTCTCTCCCTGCCTCTCCCCCTGCCTCTCTCCCTGCCTCTCTCCCCATGCCTCTCTCCCAGCCTCTCTCCCTGCCTCTCCCCCTGCCTCTCCCCCTGCCTCTCCCCCTGCCTCTCTCCCTGCCTCTCTCCCCATGCCTCTCTCCCTGTCTCTCTCCCTGCCTCTCTCCCTGCCTCTCTCCCTGCCTCTCCCCCTGCCTCTCCCCCTGCCTCTCTCCCTGCCTCTCCCCCTGCCTCTCTCCCTGCCTCTCTCCCCATGCCTCTCTCCCAGCCTCTCTCCCTGCCTCTCCCCCTGCCTCTCCCCCTGCCTCTCCCACTGCCTGTCTGGTTAAAAAAAATGAAGAAAGAAATTAAAAGTAAATGTTGTTTTGTTCTGTTGGGTTATGAGTGACTACGGAGGCAGAGTCAGACTGTGAGTGACTACGGAGGCAGAGTCAGACTGTGAGTGACTACGGAGGCAGAGTCAGACTGTGAGTGACTACGGAGGCAGAGTCAGACTGTGAGTGACTACGGAGGCAGAGTCAGACTGTGAGTGACCACTATTACGGAGGCAAAGTCAGACTGTGAGTGACCACTCTTACGGAGGCAGAGTCAGACTGTGAGTGACTACCCTTACGGAGGCAGAGTCAGACTGTGAGTGACTACCCTTACGGAGGCAGAGTCAGACTGTGAGTGACTACTCTTACGGACGCAGAGTCAGACTGTGAGTGACTACTCTTACGGAGGCAGAGTCAGGCTGTGAGTGACTACCCTTACGGAGGCAGAGTCAGGCTGTGAGTGACTACCCTAACGGAGGCAGAGTCAGACTGTGAGTGACTACCCTTACGGGGGCAGAGTCAGACTGTGAGTGACTACTCTTATAGAGGCAGAGTCAGACTGTGAGTGACTACTCTTAAGGAGGCAGAGTCAGACTGTGAGTGACCACTCTTACGGAGGCAGAGTCAGACTGTGAGTGACTACGGAGGCAGAGTCAGACTGTGAGTGACCACTATTACGGAGGCAAAGTCAGACTGTGAGTGACCACTCTTACGGAGGCAGAGTCAGACTGTGAGTGACTACCCTTACGGAGGCAGAGTCAGACTGTGAGTGACTACCCTTACGGAGGCAGAGTCAGACTGTGAGTGACTACTCTTACGGACGCAGAGTCAGACTGTGAGTGACTACTCTTACGGAGGCAGAGTCAGGCTGTGAGTGACTACCCTTACGGGGGTAGAGTCAGACTGTGAGTGACTACTCTTATAGAGGCAGAGTCAGACTGTGAGTGACTACTCTTAAGGAGGCAGAGTCAGACTGTGAGTGACCACTCTTACGGAGGCAGAGTCAGACTGTGAGTGACTACCCTTACGGAGGCAGAGTCAGACTGTGAGTGACTACGGAAGCAGAGTCAGACTGTGAGTGACTACCCTTACGGAGGCAGAGTCAGACTGTGAAAGACTACTCTTACGGAGGCAGAGTCAGACTGTGAGTGACTACGCTTATAGAGGCAGAGTCAGACTGTGAGTGACTACTCTTACGGAGGCAGAGTCAGACTGTGAGTGACTACCCTTACGGAGGCAGAGTCAGACTGTGAGTGACTACCCTTACGGGGGCAGAGTCAGACTGTGAGTGACTACTCTTATAGAGGCAGAGTCAGACTGTGAGTGACTACTCTTAAGGAGGCAGAGTCAGACTGTGAGTGACCACTCTTACGGAGGCAGAGTCAGACTGTGAGTGACTACCCTTACGGAGGCAGAGTCAGACTGTGAGTGACTACCCTTACGGAGGCAGAGTCAGACTGTGAGTGACTACTCTTATAGAGGCAGAGTCAGACTGTGAGTAACTACTCTTACGGAGGCAGAGTCAGACTGTGAGTGACTACTCTTACGGAGGCAGAGTCAGACTGTGAGTGACTACGGAAGCAGAGTCAGACTGTGAGTGACTACCCTTACGGAGGCATAGTCAGACTGTGAGTGACTACTCTTATAGAGGCAGAGTCAGACTGTGAGTAACTACTCTTACGGAGGCAGAGTCAGACTGTGAGTGACTACTCTTACGGAGGCAGAGTCAGACTGTGAGTGACTACTCTTACGGAAGCAGAGTCAGACTGTGAGTGACTACTCTTATAGAGGCAGAGTCATACTGTGAGTGACTACTCTTACGGAGGCAGAGTCAGACTGTGAGTGACTACCCTTACGGAGGCAGAGTCAGACTGTGAGTGACTACTCTTATAGAGGCAGAGTCAGACTGTGAGTAACTACTCTTACGGAGGCAGAGTCAGACTGTGAGTGACTACTCTTACGGAGGCAGAGTCAGACTGTGAGTGACTACTCTTACGGAAGCAGAGTCAGCCTGTGAGTGACTACTCTTATAGAGGCAGAGTCAGACTGTGAGTGACTACTCTTACGCGGGCAGAGTCAGACTGTGAGTGACTACTCTTATAGAGGCAGAGTCAGACTGTGAGTGACTACTCTTACGGAGGCAGAGTCAGACTGTGAGTGACTACTCTTATAGAGGCAGAGTCAGACTGTGAGTGACTACTCTTACGGAGGCAGAGTCAGACTGTGAGTGACTACTCTTATAGAGGCAGAGTCAGACTGTGAGTGACTACTCTTACGGAGGCAGAGTCAGACTGTGAGTGACTACTCTTATAGAGGCAGAGTCAGACTGTGAGTGACTATTCTTACGGAGGCAGAGTCAGACTGTGAGTGACTACTCTTACGGAGGCAGAGTCAGACTGTGAGTGACTACTCTTACGGAGGCAGAGTCAGACTGTGAGTGACTACTCTTACGGAGGCAGAGTCAGACTCTGAGTGACTACTCTTACGGAAGCAGAGTCAGACTGTGAGTGACTACTCTTACGGAGGCAGAGTCAGACTGTGAGTGACTACCCTTACGGAAGCAGAGTCAGACTGTGAGTGACTACTCTTATAGAGGCAGAGTCAGACTGTGAGTGACTACTCTTACGGAGGCAGAGTCAGACTGTGAGTGACTACTCTTACGGAGGCAGAGTCAGACTGTGAGTGACTACTCTTATAGAGGCAGAGTCAGACTGTGAGTGACTACTCTTACGGAGGCAGAGTCAGACTGTGAGTGACTACTCTTATAGAGGCAGAGTCAGACTGTGAGTGACTACTCTTACGGGAGCAGAGTCAGACTGTGAGTGACTACTCTTATAGAGGCAGAGTCAGACTGTGAGTGACTACTCTTACGGAGGCAGAGTCAGACTGTGAGTGACTACCCTTACGGAGGCTGAGTCAGACTGTGAGTGACTACTCTTATAGAGGCAGAGTCAGACTGTGAGTGACTACTCTTACGGAGGCAGAGTCAGACTGTGAGTGACTACTCTTACGGAGGCAGAGTCAGACTGTGAGTGACTACTCTTACGGAGGCAGAGTCAGACTGTGAGTGACTACTCTTATAGAGGCAGAGTCAGACTGTGAGTGACTACTCTTACGGAGGCAGAGTCAGACTGTGAGTGACTACTCTTACGGAGGCAGAGTCAGACTGTGAGTGACTACTCTTATAGGGGCAGAGTCAGAGTGAGTGACTACTCTTACGGAAGCAGAGTCAGACTGTGAGTGACTACTCTTATAGAGGCAGAGTCAGACTGTGAGTGACTACTCTTACGGAGGCAGAGTCAGACTGTGAGTGACTACTCTTACGGAGGCAGAGTCAGACTGTGAGTGACTACCCTTACGGAGGCAGAGTCAGACTGTGAGTGACTATGGAAGCAGAGTCAGACTGTGAGTGACTACCCTTATGGAGGCAGAGTCAGACTGTGAGTGACTACTCTTACGGAGGCAGAGTCAGACTGTGAGTGACTACTCTTATAGAGGCAGAGTCAGACTGTGAGTGACTACTCTTACGGAGGCAGAGTCAGACTGTGAGTGACTACCCTTTGTCCTTCAGTTGGACGTTGGAACTGTCATGACGTTGGCCTCGTTGGGTACAGCAAGCCCCATCCCCCTCTCCCTGCCTCCCCCTTTCCTCCTTCAACTAGGTTGCTGTGGTCAGAGAGTCGTGGAGGATCTCCTCATTGGACACACAGTATAGAGAGAGTAGATTTTCATAGAGAACAAAGGACATCCTTCCACCTCACAGAACTTGAGGTACGAACAAATTTCATGTTCCGGAGAAAAGTATAAAAAGATCGGTGAAGAATCCAGCTACGAACTGGTCCGTTTGTCACAACTTGGGACAGCTCATGGGAGACGGTGTGGCCACATTACCATAACGCTGTTTATATAATAGCCTCAGATATGAGGTTTACATCTAATTATTGTATAAGATGAATGAGTGAGGATGATACTGTTTATGTAATATCCTCAGATATGAGGTTTACATCTAATTGTTGTATAAGATGAATGAGTGAGGATGATACTGTTTGTATAATTGTGTAATATGATTTTGGATTGTTTAATGAAGAGAAATACAATTCCCCTTTGATTTGAAATACATTAGAGGACCGCCCCTGAGCCCAGTTAGGGTCAGACATCCTGGGACCGCCCCTGAGCCCAGTTAGGGTCAGACATCCTGGGACCGCCCCTGAGCCCAGTTAGGGTCAGACATCCTGGACCGCCCCTGAGCCCAGTTAGGGTCAGACATCCTGGGACCGCCCCTGAGCCCAGTTAGGGTCAGACATCCTGGGACCGCCCCTGAGCCCAGTTAGGGTCAGACATCCTGGGACCGCCCCTGAGCCCAGTTAGGGTCAGACATCCTGGGACCGCCCCTGAGCCCAGTTAGGGTCAGACATCCTGGGACCGCCCCTGAGCCCAGATAGGGTCAGACATCCTGGGACCGCCCCTGAGCCCAGTTAGGGTCAGACATCCTGGGACCGCCCCTGAGCCCAGTTAGGGTCAGACATCCTGGACCGCCCCGGAGCCCAGTTAGGGTCAGACATCCTGGACCTCCCCTGAGCCCAGTTAGGGTCAGACATCCTGGACCGCCCCGGAGCCCAGTTAGGGTCAGACATCCTGGACCGCCCCGGAGCCCAGTTAGGGTCAGACATCCTGGACCGCCCCTGAGCCCAGTTAGGGTCAGACATCCTGGGACCGCCCCTGAGCCCAGTTAGGGTCAGACATCCTGGACCGCCCCGGAGCCCAGTTAGGCTCAGACATCCTGGACCGCCCCTGAGCCCAGTTAGGGTCAGACATCCTGGACCGCCCCTGAGCCCAGTTAGGGTCAGACATCCTGGACCGCCCCTGAGCCCAGTTAGGGTCAGACATCCTGGGACCGCCCCTGAGCCCAGTTAGGGTCAGACATCCTGGGACCGCCCCTGAGCCCAGTTAGGGTCAGACATCCTGGGACCGCCCCTGAGCCCAGTTAGGGTCAGACATCCTGGGACCGCCCCTGAGCCCAGTTAGGGTCAGACATCCTGGGACCGCCTCTGAGCCCAGTTAGGGTCAGACATCCTGGGACCGCCCCTGAGCCCAGTTAGGGTCAGACATCCTGGGACCGCCCCTGAGCCCAGTTAGGGTCAGACATCCTGGGACCGCCCCTGAGCCCAGTTAGGGTCAGACATCCTGGGACCGCCCCTGAGCCCAGTTAGGGTCAGACATCCTGGGACCGCCCCTGAGCCCAGTTAGGGTCAGACATCCTGGACCTCCCCTGAGCCCAGTTAGGGTCAGACATCCTGGACCGCCCCTGAGCCCAGTTAGGGTCAGACATCCTGGGACCGCCCCTGAGCCCAGTTAGGGTCAGACATCCTGGACCGCCCCGGAGCCCAGTTAGGGTCAGACATCCTGGACCTCCCCTGAGCCCAGTTAGGGTCAGACATCCTAGACCGCACCGGAGCCCTGTTAGGGTCAGACATCCTGGACCGCCCCGGAGCCCAGTTAGGGTCAGACATCCTGGACCGCCCCTGATCCCAGTTAGGGTCAGACATCCTGGGACCGCCCCTGAGCCCAGTTAGGGTCAGACATCCTGGACCGCCCCGGAGCCCAGTTAGGCTCAGACATCCTGGACCGCCCCTGAGCCCAGTTAGGGTCAGACATCCTGGACCGCCCCTGAGCCCAGTTAGGGTCAGACATCCTGGACCGCCCCTGAGCCCAGTTAGGGTCAGACATCCTGGACCGCCCCTGTGCCCAGTTAGGGTCAGACATCCTAGGACCGCCCCTGAGCCCAGTTAGGGTCAGGCCTCCTGGGACAGCCCTTTTTCGGCCCTTCCGAATAAAACCCCCACTCGGGTTTTCGATCAGCAGATCGAGCTTACCTCAATTACGAGATGGCTAAAAGGTTGTAGACCATTGCTGAATCTTTTCACCATACCACGTGGTTAAACTCTTAGACTATCGATACTGACAGAATAAGAACAAGTCTTTGATATTAATTACTAGTCTGCAGCTAGGAATTCGGTATCATTGAACGTGAAGAACGACAACCGCCAAAACATCCATTCTATAACGAAACGAATGAATGTCACTCTGAACTCTCCACTATAACCACGACAGAGAGAGAGAGGGAGAGAGACGGACAATTCAACAAAAGAAACTAACTTTTCACCAGCGATCAAGACGACACACTGAGCATAAATATATATATTGATTGCAATTGTTCCCAAATGAGTGAGTGTTCATGTGCAAAGGATTAGCATTTCAATTGTTATAATTATCACCCTGTAGTGACTTCTTAGTCGACCCCCACTTTGCCTTTTGTCTAACAAGCCGCCATGCCGGTTCAGCCCACTAGGGCACATTCTCCTATCATTTCATGTAACCACATTTACCTTGTTTGTTTGTTTATGCATTTCTGTGAATTACTTAGTTAGTAATAAATAAATGATTTAAGACAATTGATGTATAGATGACTCATAGTGAAGACTAGGGTCGTGCATTTACAACGTTTGGAATGAGACTAACGTGAGGTTAAGTAAATAATTCATTAATTCGAAGACTAATTGATCAGATAAAATATCTGAAAAGTTATTTTAGGAAATGATAACTTTGTAATCTGAATATTTTTCCTTGGTGCCCCGACTTCCTAGTAATTACGGTTACATGATTAATCAGTCTAATCGCGTAATAACTAATTACTGAGAATCTTTGATAAAAACTATCAGTCTTCAGTTAATGATAGTAAAGACATGACAGAACCTCCTGTAACGAACACAATTGAGCGTTGGTACCCCCTGTAACAAACACAATTCCTCAGCAGGGTGTTTGCGTGTTTGTGCACATATGTTCGGGTTAACAAGAGTCACAGAGGAGGAGAGGAGGGTGTGTGTTTTCTTACACTCTTTAGTATCAGTCTGATGGCTGGGGAGTCTGGAGCGTAGAGGATCTTCCCCATGAAGAGAGGCTTGACTGAACTCCAGACGATCTTAGTGACCGGGTTAGACTCCAGAGTCTGCATCAAGTCGTTACAGAACGGAGCTGAGAGAAGAGGAGGAGGGGGGGGGGCATGTCTAGTTAGCCTGTGACAAGGGAAGCAATGGAATAGTTCCTAAAGTGTAAACTCTAAGCACATCTCAAATATTTTAAAGTATTTGACCCGGATCTGAGCCCTAGTCACGACTCTACTTACTGGTTGTCATGTCGTAGACATAGTCGTGGTTCTTGGATCCATTCACCCCCAGGAACACCTTGTAGTTGTTGTCTTCGTACCAGTTGAAGGAGAGGACCCTGGAACCCTCTCCGTCTGGGTACCCACAGAACAGGGCAGACACAATGCTCATCAGCTGGCTAAAGGAGCTGGGACCACCAGCCCGGAACAACGGATAGACTATCTTCAGAAGGTCCTTGGTGCTGTTCCTCTCAAAGAGCTGGAGGTAGAGAGAAAGAGGGAGGAAAACGGAAGAGAGGAAGGAGAAAGAAAATGGTTAGACGGGTAGACCACCTTCAGAAGGTCCTTGGTCCTGTTCCTCTTAGTGCTGAGCCATTAACTGACATTTCGGTCATTTTTTGTTTTTTTAAACAACAAATTGACCATCGGTTCAATTGTATGAATTCCATTTCGTTCATGTTTTTTCTGTGAGCTCAGTTTGTATAGAGAAAGATCAAGCCCACACTGTGCGATGTAGTAGGGAGTTGTAGTTTCCAACAGGCCAATATTCTACATAGTTTAGCACACGAAACGTGATAATTAACTCCTATAACCATACTCCATTGCACAAGGAGGGTGAGAAGAGACAGAAGACGTGCGATGGAGAGTGATATAGAAAATAAAATATATGATCTAAGTGATGGATAGTTGGTATTCAGCAGTCATAAAAGCCTTATTTACTTTGAAGAACTACTTAAATAGTGATTCTGTCAGACAACATAGGCAGCAGCTCTCTAGAAAATAGATAATGATTTGTAATGAAATTATAAAGTCATCAAATAAAACTAATGTAATATATACAACTGAAATCAAGTCATGTGACTAAATGGTGGTAGGCAGTCGCTAATCATCATAGGACCATTATTCAACTGTTTTATTCCGTTACAACATTCAACCAACAGTATGCATTTAATTGTGATTTAAAAAATAAAGATAAAAAAAGATTTAAAAAATTGAAAAGTCGTTACAATTGTTTTTTAATAGTCGAACCAAAACCGAACTGACCTCAGAAAGCACTACGCGTACTTTTATCTTGAGTAGAGAAGAGGGAAGGGAGAGAGGGAGAGTGTGACGGCCTAGGAACAGATAGTGTTATACTGTCAATATGAGTGTTTAACAGTATCTTTAGTAGGACGCTGTCTATCCCTTCATTTCATTACTACACATTTAAAGGGAAAAACACTCAGGACATTAAACAACAAGGTCTGAGCTCACATTTCCTATTGAGAACGAGGATAGGTGTTGGGTGGGCCATTTCTCTTACTATTGATAACGAGGATAGGTGTTGGGTGGGCCATTTCTCTTACTATTGATAACGAGGATGGGTGTTGGGTGGGCCATTTCTCTTACTATTGATAACGAGGATGGGTGTTGGGTGGGCCATTTCTCTTACTATTGATAACGAGGATAGGTGTTGGGTGGGACATTCCTCTTACTATTGATAACGAGGATAGGTGTTGGGTGGGCCATTTCTCTTACTATTGATAACGAGGATAGGTGTTGGGTGGGACATTTCTCTTACTATTGATAACGAGGATAGGTGTTGGGTGGGCCATTTCTCTTACTATTGATAACGAGGATAGGTGTTGGGTGGGCCATTTCTCTTACTATTGATAACAAGGATGGGTGTTGGGTGGGCCATTTCTCTTACTATTGATAACAAGGATGGGTGTTGGGTGGGCCATTTCTCTTACTATTGATAACGAGGATAGGTGTTGGGTGGGCCATTTCTCTTACTATTGATAACGAGGATAGGTGTTGGGTGGGCCATTTCTCTTACTATTGATAACGAGGATAGGTGTTGGGTGAGCCATTTCTCTTACTATTGATAACGAGGATAGGTGTTGGGTGGGCCATTTCTCTTACTATTGATAACGAGGATAGGTGTTGGGTGGGCCATTTCTCTTACTATTGATAACAAGGATGGGTGTTGGGTGGGCCATTTCTCTTACTATTGATAACGAGGATAGGTGTTGGGTGGGCCATTTCTCTTACTATTGATAACAAGGATGGGTGTTGGGTGGGCCATTTCTCTTACTATTGATAACGAGGATAGGTGTTGGGTGGGCCATTTCTCTTACTATTGATAACGAGGATAGGTGTTGGGTGGGCCATTTCTCTTACTATTGATAACGAGGATAGGTGTTGGGTGGGCCATTTCTCTTACTATTGATAACGAGGATAGGTGTTGGGTGGGCCATTTCTCTTACTATTGATAACGAGGATAGGTGTTGGGTGAGCCATTTCTCTTACTATTGATAACGAGGATAGGTGTTGGGTGGGCCATTTCTCTTACTATTGATAACGAGGATAGGTGTTGGGTGGGCCATTTCTCTTACTATTGAGAACGAGGATAGGTGTTGGGTGGGCCATTTCTCTTACTATTGATAACGAGGATAGGTGTTGGGTGGGCCATTTCTCTTACTATTGATAACGAGGATAGGTGTTGGGTGGGACATTTCTCTTACTATTGAGAACGAGGATAGGTGTTGGGTGGGCCATTTCTCTTACTATTGATAACGAGGATAGGTGTTGGGTGGGCCATTTCTCTTACTATTGATAACGAGGATAGGTGTTGGGTGGGCCATTTCTCTTACTATTGAGAACGAGGATAGGTGTTGGGTGGGCCATTTCTCTTACTATTGATAACGAGGATAGGTGTTGGGTGGGCCATTTCTCTTACTATTGATAACGAGGATAGGTGTTGGGTGGGACATTTCTCTTACTATTGAGAACGAGGATAGGTGTTGGGTGGGCCATTTCTCTTACTATTGATAACGAGGATAGGTGTTGGGTGGGCCATTTCTCTTACTATTGAGAACGAGGATAGGTGTTGGGTGGGCCATTTATCTTACTATTGATAACGAGGATAGGTGTTGGGTGGGCCATTTCTCTTACTATTGATAACGAGGATAGGTGTTGGGTGGGCCATTTCTCTTACTATTGATAACGAGGATAGGTGTTGGGTGGGCCATTTCTCTTACTATTGATAACGAGGATAGGTGTTGGGTGGGCCATTTCTCTTACTATTGATAACGAGGATAGGTGTTGGGTGGGCCATTTCTCTTACTATTGTTAACGAGGATAGGTGTTGGGTGGGCCATTTCTCTTACTATTGATAACGAGGATAGGTGTTGGGTGGGCCATTTCTCTTACTATTGATAACGAGGATAGGTGTTGGGTGGGCCATTTCTCTTACTATTGATAACGAGGATAGGTGTTGGGTGGGCCATTTCTCTTACTATTGATAACGAGGATAGGTGTTGGGTGGGCCATTTCTCTTACTATTGATAACGAGGATAGGTGTTGGGTGGGCCATTTCTCTTACTATTGATAACGAGGATAGGTGTTGGGTGGGCCATTTCTCTTACTATTGATAACGAGGATAGGTGTTGGGTGGGCCATTTCTCTTACTATTGATAACGAGGATAGGTGTTGGGTGGGCCATTTCTCTTACTATTGATAACGAGGATAGGTGTTGGGTGGGTGTTGGGTGGGCCATTTCTCTTACTATTGATAACGAGGATAGGTGTTGGGTGGGCCATTTCTCTTACTATTGATAACGAGGATGGGTGTTGGGTGGGCCATTTCTCTTACTATTGATAACGAGGATAGGTGTTGGGTGGGCCATTTCTCTTACTATTGATAACGAGGATAGGTGTTGGGTGGGCCATTTCTCTTACTATTGATAACGAGGATAGGTGTTGGGTGGGCCATTTCTCTTACTATTGATAACGAGGATAGGTGTTGGGTGGGCCATTTCTCTTACTATTGATAACGAGGATAGGTGTTGGGTGGGCCATTTCTCTTACTATTGATAACAAGGATGGGTGTTGGGTGGGCCATTTCTCTTACTATTGATAACGAGGATAGGTGTTGGGTGGGCCATTTCTCTTACTATTGATAACGAGGATAGGTGTTGGGTGGGCCATTTCTCTTACTATTGATAACAAGGATGGGTGTTGGGTGGGCCATTTCTCTTACTATTGATAACAAGGATGGGTGTTGGGTGGGCCATTTCTCTTACTATTGATAACGAGGATAGGTGTTGGGTGGGCCATTTCTCTTACTATTGATAACGAGGATAGGTGTTGGGTGGGCCATTTCTCTTACTATTGATAACAAGGATGGGTGTTGGGTGGGCCATTTCTCTTACTATTGATAACGAGGATAGGTGTTGGGTGGGCCATTTCTCTTACTATTGATAACGAGGATGGGTGTTGGGTGGGCCATTTCTCTTACTATTGATAACGAGGATAGGTGTTGGGTGGGCCATTTCTCTTACTATTGATAACGAGGATGGGTGTTGGGTGGGCCATATACCTGACGTTGTTCAGGAGTGCGCCAGTGTGTATTGTACTGTGTCTCCCTTCCTGAATAAGGAGGCGAGGGGGAGGGGTGGGGGTTCTCAGAGCATCTCTTGCTCAGTTCTGATGACTCATTCATAATGCACATTCCCATCACCTCACACACACACACGCGCGAAAGAGAGAAAACGCAACACGAACACACACACAGGCTTATACACATACAGTTGAAGTCAGAAGTTTACATACTTAGGTTGGAGTCAATAAAACTAGTTTTATTTATAAACAGGTACAAAAGTATCTATATCCACAGTAAAACAAGTCCTATACCGACATAACCTGAAAGGCCTCTCAGCAAGGAAGAAGCCACTGCTCCAAAACCACCATAAAAAAGCCAGACTACAGTTTGCAACTGCACATAGGGACAAAGATCGTACTTTTTGGAGAAATGTCCTCTCACGTCTGTGAGAGACGGAATTCTTACTGGTTGGTAGGTGATCAAATACTTATGTCATGCAATAAAATGCAAATTAATTACTTTAATCATACAATGTGATTTTCTGGATTTTTGTTTTAGATTCCGTCTTTTCACACTTGAAGTGTACCTATGATAAAAATGACAGACCTCTACATGCTTTGTAAGTAGGAAAACCTGCAAAATCGGCAGTGTATCAAATACTTGTTCTCCCCACTGTAACTGTTTGGCCACAATGATCATCATTATGTTTGGAGGAAAAAGGGGGAGGCTTGCAAGCCGAAGAACACCATCCCAATCGTGAAGCACGGGGGTGGCAGCATCATGTTGTGGGGGCGCTTTAAAATAAATCATTCAATCTACTATTATTCTGACATTTCACATTCTTAAAATAAAGTGGTGATCCTAACTGACCAAAGACGGGGAATCTTTACTCTGATTAAATGTCAGGAATTGTGAAAAACATTTATTTTTTATTTCCCCTTAATTTAACCAGGTAGGCCAGTTGAGAACAAGTTCTCAATTACAACTGTGACCTGGCCAAGATAAACTAAAGCAGTGCGACACAAACAACAGCACAGAGCTCCTCATGGAATAAACAAACATACAGTCAATAACACATTAGAAAAAATATATGTGCAAAATGAGGAAGCGTAGGGAGGTAAGGCAATAAATAGGCTGTAGTGGCGAAGTAATTCAAATGTAGCAATTAAATACTGGAGTGATAGATGAGCAGAATGAATGTGCAAGTAGAGATACTGGGGTG
Organism: Oncorhynchus clarkii lewisi; assembly: GCF_045791955.1. Lineage (NCBI taxonomy): Eukaryota > Metazoa > Chordata > Actinopteri > Salmoniformes > Salmonidae > Oncorhynchus > Oncorhynchus clarkii. The sequence continues at coordinate 44,931,225 of NC_092174.1, forward strand.
CAAAGGAGAAAAAATACATAAATAAATACAGTATGGGGATGAGGTAGTTGGATGGGTTATTTACAGATGGGCTATGTACAGGTACAGTGATCTGTGAGCTGCTCTGACAGCTGGTTCTTAAAGCTAGTGAGGGAGATGTGAGTCTCCAGCTTAAGTGATTTTTGCAATTCGTTCCAGTCATTGGCAACAGAGAACTGGAAGGAAAGGCGGCCAAAGGAGGAATTGGATTTTGGGGTGACCAGTGAAATATACCTGCTGGAGTGCGTGCTACGGGTGGGTGGTGCTATGGTGACCTGTGAGCTGAGATAAGGCGGGGAGATACCAAATGTATTTGGCTAAGGTGTATGTAAACTTCCGACTTCAACTGTATGTGAACGTCACACATACACACACACAATGAACAACACCCAGGAATTGCTAGAAATACATCTGACCAATGCATTCATCATAAACACTTTATGTAGGATACTGCCACCCCGTACAAAACACCATGCGTGTCTTTACTATAAACACACCTTGGATAGTAGGATGGTGCTAAGGTTACATCCTGCAGGTTACTAGGGTTAACATGAGCTTCAGAAGCTGTCAACTCTACCCGAAAACAAACACAGACAAATGCACATAGGCACACATCCATAGAGACACACACACACACACACACACACACACATTTAAAACATGCATGCGCACACACACACAACACGTGCACTCTCTCCTATCCTCCTGGGATCAGACGCTTCTTATTTATAGCCTCCAGTTTCCTCATCACAGCTTCCTGTATCTGGGAGAAACTAACAGCTTCCTGTTACTGGGAGAAACTAACAGCTTCCTGTATCTGGGAGAAACTAACAGCTTCCTGTTACTGGGAAAAACTAACAGCTTCCTGTTATTGGGAAAAACGAACAGCTTCCTGTTACTGGGAGCAACTAACAGCTTCCTGTTACTAGGAGAAACTAACAGCTTCCTGTTACTAGGAAAAACTAACAGCTTCCTGTTACTAGGAGCAACTAACAGCTTCCTCATTGCAGCTCCCGGTTACTGGGAGAAACAACAGCTTCCTGTTACTGGGAAAAACTAACAGCTTCCTGTTACTGGGAGCAACTAACAGCTTCCTGTTACTGAGAGCAACTAACAGCTTCCTGTTACTGGGACAAACTAACAGCTTCCTGTTACTCGGAAAAACTAATAGCTTCCTGTATCTGGGAGCAACTAACAGCTTCCTGTTACTGGGAGCAACTCATAGAGGGAACTGAGTGATGAATTCTGCAAATGTTAAGAGGGATCAAGAGAGATAAAGAGAGGACAGAGAGCAAGAGAGAGAAAGAGAGAGAGAGGGAGAGAGAGAGGAAGAGGGAGAGAGAGATAGACAGAGAGACAGCGAGAGAGAGAGAGAGAGAGAGAGAGAGAGAGGACCCCCCCTGGACCTACACATAGAGGACCCACGCCAAGAGGAATTACATCCAGACCACAGTACACCCAGACACATCCACATCCCCACCCCAACCATTCACCCCCCCCCCCCCCCCCCCCCCCACACGTCAACCATGCCCACACCCCATTTAGGCCCCCTCAGATCAGACCTATGCCACTCCTGCCCACACCATGCACCCCACCCCCGCAAAGAGGGCCTCAACATGGAAGCCACACATACGCCCAGGTAGTGAGCGGGCAAACAGTCCCAAACCCCACTCTCACACTCGCCCAAGCCAATGGCATGTACCAGATGCTCAGCAGGCTCTGCTCACACTTACTGGCCTGAGGCCAAACCACGACCAACAACATTGGACACTCTATGGAACAAAAAGCCTTCACTATATCATCCTGGAATATCCAAGGCCTGAGGTCATCTGCCTTTGGCCTAAAGAGCAGTAGCCCGGACTTCACCAAAGAAATCGGTAATACAGACATTGTCATCCTGCAAGAAACCTGGTATAGAGGAGACGGACCCACTGGTTGCCCTCTAGGTTACAGAGAGCTGGTAGTCCCATCCACCAAACTACCAGGTGTGAAACAGGGAAGGGACTCAGGGGGTATGCTAATTTGGTATAGAGCAGACCTAACTCACTCCATTAAATTAATCAAAACAGGAACATTCTACATTTGGCTAGAAATTCAAAAGGAAATTATCCTAACATGATTATCCTAACAGAGATCCTAAAATGTCCTCCTGTGTGCTACCTATATCCCCCCATTAGAATCCCCATATTTTAATGAAGACAGCTTCTCCATCCTGGAGGGGGAAATCAATCATTTCCAGGCCCAGGGACATGTACTAGTCTGTGGCGACCTAAATGCCAGAACCGGACAAGAACCTGACACCCTCAGCACACAGGGGGACAAACACCTGCCTGGAGGTGACAGCATTCCCTCCCACATATGCCCCCCTAGGCACAACTATGACAACATAACCAACAAAAACGGGTCACAACTCCTGCAGCTCTGTCGCACGCTGGGTATGTACATAGTCAACGGTAGGCTTCGAGGGGACTCCTATGGTAGGTACACCTATAGCTCATCTCTTGGCAGTAGTACTGTAGACTACTTTATCACTGACCTCAACCCAGAGTCTCTCAGAGCGTTCACAGTCAGCCCACTGACACCCCTATCAGACCACAGCAAAATCACAGTCTACTTAAACAGAGCAATACTCAATCATGAGGCATCAAAGCCAAAGGAACTGAGTAACATTAAGAAATGCTATAGATGGAAGGAATGCAGTTTGGAAACCTACCAAAAAACAATTAGGCAACAACAAATGCAATCCCTTTTAGACAATTTCCTGGGTAAAACGTTCCACTGTAATAGTGAAGGTGTAAACTTGGCAGTAGAAAATCTTAACAGTATATTTGACCTCTCAGCTTCCCTATCAAATCTAAAAATCTCAAATAGAAAACCGAAGAAAATTAACAATAATGACAAATGGTTTGATGAAGAATGCAAAAATCTAAGAAAGAAATTGAGAAACCTGTCCAACCAAAAACATAGAGACCCGGAAAACCTGAGTCCACGCCTTCACTATGGTGAATCACAGAAAAAGAAGGAACAGCATGTCAGAAATCAGCTCAATGTAATTGAAGAATCCATAGACTCTAACCACTTCTGAGAAAATTGGAAAACACTAAACAAACAACAACACGAAGAATTATCTATCCAAAATGGAGATGTATGGGTAAACCTCTTCTCCAATCTTTTTGGCTCTATAACAAAGAATAAAGAGCAAAAACATATACATGATCAAATACAGATCTTAGAATCAACTATTAAAGACTACCAGAACCCACTGGATTCTCCAATTACATTGAATGAGTTACAGGACAAAATAAAAACCCTCCAACCCAAAAAGGCCTGTGGTGTTGATGGTATCCTTAATGAAATGATCAAATATACAGACAACAAATTCCAATTGGCTATACTAAAACTCTTTAACATCATCCTTAGCTCTGGCATCTTCCCCAATATTTGGAACCAAGGACTGATCACTCCAATCCACAAAAGTGGAGACAAATTTGACCCCAATAACTACCGTGGAATATGTGTCAACAGTAACCTTGGGAAAATCCTCTGCATTATCATTAACAGCAGACTCGTACATTTCCTCAATGAAAACAATGTACTGAGCAAATGTCAAATTGGCTTTTTACCAAATTACCGTACAACAGACCATGTATTCACCCTGCACACCCTAATTGACAACCAAACAAACCAAAACAAAGGCAAAGTCTTCTCATGCTTTGTTGATTTCAAAAAAGCATTTGACTCAATTTGGCATGAGGGTCTGCTATACAAACGGATGGAAAGTGGTGTTGGGGGTAAAACATACGACATTATAAAATCCATGTATACAAACAACAAGTGTGCGGTTAAAATTGGCAAAAAACACACACATTTCTTCACACAGGGTTGTGGGGTTAGACAGGGATGCAGCTTAAGCCCCACCCTCTTCAACATATATATCAACGAATTGGCGCGGGCACTAGAAAAGTCTGCAGCACCCGGCCTCCCCCTGCTAGAATCCGAAGTCAAATGTCTGCTGTTTGCTGATGATCTGGTGCTTCTGTCACCAACCAAGGAGGGCCTACAGCAGCACCTAGATCTTATGCACAGATTCTGTCAGACCTGGACCCTGACAGTAAATCTCAGTAAGACCAAAATAATGGTGTTCCAAAAAAGGTCCAGTCACCAGGACCACAAATACAAATTCCATCTAGACACTGTTGCCCTAGAGCACACAAAAAACTATACATACCTTGGCCTAAACATCAGCGCCACAGGTAACTTCCACAAAGCTGTGAACGATCTGAGAGACAAGGCAAGAAGGGCATTCTATGCCATCAAAAGGAACATAAATTTCAACATACCAATTAGGATTTGGCTAAAAATACTTGAATCAGTCATAGAGCCCATTGCCCTTTATGGTTGTGAGGTCTGGGGTCCGCTCACCAACCAAGACTTCACAAAATGGGACAAACACCAAATTGAGACTCTGCACGCAGAATTCTGCAAAAAATATCCTCTGTGTACAACGTAGAACACCAAATAATGCATGCAGAGCAGAATTAGGCCGATACCCACTAATTATCAAAATCCAGAAAAGAGCCGTTAAATTCTATAACCACCTAAAAGGAAGCGATTCCCAAACCTTCCATAACAAAGCCATCACCTACAGAGAGATGAACCTGGAGAAGAGTCCCCTAAGCAAGCTGGTCCTGGGGCTCTGTTCACAAACACAAACACACCCTACAGAGCCCCAGGACAACAGCACAATTAGACCCAACCAAATCATGAGAAAACAAAAAGATAATTACTTGACACATTGGAAAGAATTAACAAAAAAACAGAGCAAACTAGAATGCTATTTGGCCCTAACCAGAGAGTACACAGTGGCAGAATACCTGACCACTGTGACTGACCCAAATTTAAGGAAAGCTTTGACTATGTACAGACTCAGTGAGCATAGCCTTGCTATTGAGAAAGGCCGCCGTAGGCAGACATGGCTCTCAAGAGAAGACAGGCTATGTGCTCACTGCCCACAAAATGAGGTGGAAACTGAGCTGCACTTCCTAACCTCCTGCACAATGTATGACCATATTAGAGAGACATATTTCCCTCAGATTACACAGATCAACAAAGAATTCGAAAACAAATCCAATTTTGAAAAACTCCCATTTCTACTGGGTGAAATTCCACAGTGTGCCATCACAGCAGCAAGATTTGTGACCTGTTGCCACGAGAAAAGGGCAACCAGTGAAGAACAAACACCATTGTAAATACAACCCATATTTATGCTTATTTATTTTATCTTGTGTCCTTTAACCATTTGTACATTGTTAAAACACTGTATATATTATGACATTTGGATTGTCAAATGATTGTGAAACTTCTGTATGTGTAATGTTTACTGTTAATTTTTGTTGTTTTTCACTTTATATATTTACTTTATATATTATCTACCTCACTTGCTTTGGCAATGTTAACACATGTTTCCCATGCCAATAAAGCCCTTGAATTGAATTGAATTGAATTGAGAGAGAGAGAGAGAGCGAGAGAGAGACAGAGAGAGAGAGAGACAGAGACAGAGTGAGAAAAGAGAGAGAGAGAGAGAGAGAGAGAGACAGAGAGAGAGAGAGAGAGAGACACAGAGAGAGAGAGAGAGAGAGAGAGACACAGAGAGAGAGAGAGAGAGAGAGAGAGAGAGACAGAGAGAGAGAGAGAGGGACAGAGAAGGAGGAGAAGATAAATAGAGAGAGAGAGGAGAACAGAAAGACATATGATAGATGACTCACCACTTGGACCTTCTCTGATACAGCGGTTAGAACACGCCCCCAGTAGCGTAGGTCTGGTCCATCCGTGTGGTTGTCCAACACCCGGGGCAGCTGGGAAAAGACAGTTTGGACAGGTAATAGTCACATCTCAGGGACTACAGATGAAAACTAGCCGGCTGGCACATTTACAGAAATATTGATGAGATGTGCATTGTCCCTGTCAAATACATGAAAAATAACGTTTGCATACTTTGAGATGTTATAAAACCATTTTGAATGAAGTCTGATTTGATTTGTTTTTTTTAATTCGGTTAAAATGTTTAAAATCATGCAAAGATAACTAACTAGGCCTGAATCAACGTGCTATACTCTCATACTCTTTCACCTTTACGACTTTAAAGGAAAAGCCCCTTAACACTGGCTCTTCAAGGCCACTGACATGCCACAGAGAGTCACTACGGAAACAGAGAACGCCAACACAAACATCTTACTTAGCTTCCTATGACATTCCTTACACTTCCATTTCAATGAACGAAGGGAGGGAGGGAGGGAGGGAGGGAGAGAGGGAGGAAGGGAGGGAGGGAGGAAGGGAGGGAGGGAGGGAGGGAGGGAGGGAGGGAGGGAGGGAGGGAGGGAGGGAGGGAGGGAGGGAAAGGCAAGATAATAGGAGAGGAGAGGTAGTAGTGATCTATTAGTAGGAGGGAGGGAGGGAGGGAGGGAGGGAGGGAGGGAGGGAGGGAGGGAGGGAGGGAGGGAGGGAAGAGAGAGCGAGGGAAAGGCAAGATAATAGGAGAGGAGAGGTAGTAGTGATCTATTAGTAGGAGGGAGGGAGGGAGGGAGGGAGGGAGGGAGGGAGGGAGGGAGGGAGGGAGGGAGCGAGGGAGGGAGGGAGGGAGGGAGGGAGGGAAGAGAGAGCGAGGGAAAGGCAAGATAATAGGAGAGGAGAGGTAGTAGTGATCTATTAGTAGGAGGGAGGGAGGGAGGGAGGGGTTAAGGGTTACGGGTTGAGAGAACAAACTAGTAAAAGAGAGGAAGAGGTGAAGCGAGAAGGTTTACTCTGTCCATGTTAAAACACATCCTTATTACTAAGCAAGTGAGGAGTTTTTGTATTGGGGGGAAATGTGTCGATATTTAGTCAAGATAAACATGAACTGACTACGTTGTTACGTGTGTACCAATATACACTACCAGTCCAAAGTTTCAGAACACCTTCTCATTTAAGGGTTTTTCTTCATTTTTACTATTTTCTACATTGTAGAATAATAGTGAAGACATGAAAACTATGAAATAACACATATGGAATCATGTAGTAACCAACAAAGTGTCAAACAACACAAAATATATTTTATAATTTAGACTCTTCAAAGTAGCCACCCTTTGCCTTGATGGCAGCTTTGCTGGGTGAACAAGTATGATTTTAGGAATATTGCTAGATGTAATAGAATAGCACCACTTGTATGTGCCTGAGTCCAGTATGAAAGAATTAGAGGTAGTTTCACAAGCAAATGCTAACTAGCGTTAGCGCAATGCCTGTACCTCTACAGGAACAGTTAGCATGCTGTTCCTTTTCATCCGACTCTGGGGAAGTAGATAAATTGCTTCATTGACTAAATCTCAAACTATCTCTTCAATATTGAGGAAATTACAGTCATTGATGCTAATTACAGGCTATTGTTTTTCTGTGAAGAAAATTCTTAGGCTGACCGTTTAGGTAAGGCCATTTTAGGGATGGAAAACCAGTGTCAGTGTGAACTTCAACAACCACAAACAGAAAGAAAACATATTGCACTACATATTGCAGAACTAACAATCAAATAAAAGTATATATTCTAATGTCTCTCCTCTCCCTATAGGTGACACATGACCCTGTCTCTAGGTGTATGGCCCAGTCACCTCTTAGTGTGTTTCTCTGAGTGAGCTGAGGGAGGGGGCATTGCCTAACTCATTAACTAATCCTATTAGGGAAATAGGCCAGGAGGCTATCGCTCTATCGCCATGCCAACCTGGCTGAGCCAGTCACCTGCCTTCTGGAGACTCTACCCCGAACTGAACCCTGACAGAGAGAGGAGACTATACCCTGGACTGAACTCTGACAGAGAGAGGAGACTCTACCCTGGACTGAACTCTGACAGAGAGAGGAGACTATACCCTGGACTGAACTCTGACAGAGAGAGAGCGGAGACTCTACCCTGGACTGAACTCTGACAGAGAGAGAGAGGAGACTCTACCCTGGACTGAACTCTGACAGAGAGAGAGAGGAGACTATACCCTGGACTGAACTCTGACAGAGAGAGAGAGGAGACTCTACCCTGGACTGAACTCTGACAGAGAGAGAGAGGAGACTCTACCCTGGACTGAACTCTGACAGAGAGAGAGAGGAGACTCTACCCTGGACTGAACTCTGACAGAGAGAGAGAGGAGACTATACCCTGAACTGAACTCTGACAGAGAGAGAGAGGAGACTCTACCCTGGACTGAACTCTGACAGAGAGAGAGAGGAGACTATACCCTGAACTGAACCCTGACAGAGAGAGAGAGGAGACTCTACCCTGGACTGAACTCTGACAGAGAGAGAGAGGAGACTATACCCTGGACTGAACTCTCTCTCCTGGACTGAACTCTGACAGAGAGAGAGAGGAGACTATACTCTGAACTGAACTCTGACAGAGAGAGAGAGGAGACTCTACCCTGGACTGAACCCTGACAGAGAGAGAGAGGAGACTCTACCCTGAACTGGACTCTGACAGAGAGAGAGAGGAGACTCTACCCTGGACTGAACTCTGACAGAGAGAGAGAGGAGACTCTACCCTGGACTGAACTCTCTCTCCTGGACTGAACTCTGACAGAGAGAGAGAGGAGACTATACCCTGAACTGAACTCTGACAGAGAGAGAGAGGAGACTCTACCCTGGACTGAACTCTGACAGAGAGAGAGAGGAGACTCTACCCTGGACTGAACTCTGACAGAGAGAGAGAGGAGACTCTACCCTGGACTGAACTCTGACAGAGAGAGAGAGGAGACTCTACCCTGGACTGAACTCTGACAGAGAGAGAGAGGAGACTCTACCCTGGACTGAACTCTGACAGAGAGAGAGAGGAGACTATACCCTGAACTGGACTCTGACAGAGAGAGAGAGGAGACTATACCCTGGACTGAACCCTGACAGAGAGAGAGAGGAGACTCTACCCTGGACTGAACTCTGACAGAGAGAGAGAGGAGACTATACCCTGGACTGAACCCTGACAGAGAGAGGAGACTCTACCCTGGACTGAACTCTGACAGAGAGAGAGAGGAGACTCTACCCTGGACTGAACTCTGACAGAGAGAGAGAGGAGACTATACCCTGAACTGAACTCTGACAGAGAGAGAGAGGAGACTCTACCCTGGACTGAACTCTGACAGAGAGAGAGAGGAGACTATACCCTGAACTGAACCCTGACAGAGAGAGAGAGGAGACTCTACCCTGGACTGAACTCTGACAGAGAGAGAGAGGAGACTATACCCTGGACTGAACTCTCTCTCCTGGACTGAACTCTGACAGAGAGAGAGAGGAGACTATACTCTGAACTGAACTCTGACAGAGAGAGAGAGGAGACTCTACCCTGGACTGAACCCTGACAGAGAGAGAGAGGAGACTCTACCCTGAACTGGACTCTGACAGAGAGAGAGAGGAGACTCTACCCTGGACTGAACTCTGACAGAGAGAGAGAGGAGACTCTACCCTGGACTGAACTCTGACAGAGAGAGAGAGGAGACTCTACCCTGGACTGAACTCTGACAGAGAGAGAGAGGAGACTCTACCCTGGACTGAACTCTGACAGAGAGAGAGAGGAGACTCTACCCTGGACTGAACTCTGACAGAGAGAGAGAGGAGACTATACCCTGAACTGGACTCTGACAGAGAGAGAGAGGAGACTATACCCTGGACTGAACCCTGACAGAGAGAGAGAGGAGACTCTACCCTGGACTGAACTCTGACAGAGAGAGAGAGGAGACTATACCCTGGACTGAACCCTGACAGAGAGAGGAGACTCTACCCTGGACTGAACTCTGACAGAGAGAGAGAGGAGACTCTACCCTGGACTGAACTCTGACAGAGAGAGAGAGGAGACTATACCCTGAACTGAACTCTGACAGAGAGAGAGAGGAGACTCTACCCTGGACTGAACTCTGACAGAGAGAGAGAGGAGACTATACCCTGAACTGAACCCTGACAGAGAGAGAGAGGAGACTCTACCCTGGACTGAACTCTGACAGAGAGAGAGAGGAGACTATACCCTGGACTGAACTCTCTCTCCTGGACTGAACTCTGACAGAGAGAGAGAGGAGACTATACCCTGGACTGAACCCTGACAGAGAGAGAGAGGAGACTCTACCCTGGACTGAACTCTGACAGAGAGAGAGAGGAGACTATACCCTGGACTGAACCCTGACAGAGAGAGGAGACTCTACCCTGGACTGAACTCTGACAGAGAGAGAGAGGAGACTATACCCTGGACTGAACCCTGACAGAGAGAGGAGACTCTACCCTGGACTGAACTCTGACAGAGAGAGAGAGGAGACTCTACCCTGGACTGAACTCTGACAGAGAGAGAGAGGAGACTATACCCTGAACTGAACTCTGACAGAGAGAGAGAGGAGACTCTACCCTGGACTGAACTCTGACAGAGAGAGAGAGGAGACTATACCCTGAACTGAACCCTGACAGAGAGAGAGAGGAGACTCTACCCTGGACTGAACTCTGACAGAGAGAGAGAGGAGACTATACCCTGGACTGAACTCTCTCTCCTGGACTGAACTCTGACAGAGAGAGAGAGGAGACTATACTCTGAACTGAACTCTGACAGAGAGAGAGAGGAGACTCTACCCTGGACTGAACCCTGACAGAGAGAGAGAGGAGACTCTACCCTGAACTGGACTCTGACAGAGAGAGAGAGGAGACTCTACCCTGGACTGAACTCTGACAGAGAGAGAGAGGAGACTCTACCCTGGACTGAACTCTCTCTCCTGGACTGAACTCTGACAGAGAGAGAGAGGAGACTATACCCTGAACTGAACTCTGACAGAGAGAGAGAGGAGACTCTACCCTGGACTGAACTCTGACAGAGAGAGAGAGGAGACTCTACCCTGGACTGAACTCTGACAGAGAGAGAGAGGAGACTCTACCCTGGACTGAACTCTGACAGAGAGAGAGAGGAGACTCTACCCTGGACTGAACTCTGACAGAGAGAGAGAGGAGACTCTACCCTGGACTGAACTCTGACAGAGAGAGAGAGGAGACTATACCCTGAACTGGACTCTGACAGAGAGAGAGAGGAGACTATACCCTGGACTGAACCCTGACAGAGAGAGAGAGGAGACTCTACCCTGGACTGAACTCTGACAGAGAGAGAGAGGAGACTATACCCTGGACTGAACCCTGACAGAGAGAGGAGACTCTACCCTGGACTGAACCCTGACAGAGGGGGGGGGCGGGGGTAGAAGGGGTATAAAAGAGAGGGAGGACAGTAAGAGAAGTATGAGAAATAGAGGAGGAGGACAAGAGGCCTTAGAGCAGTGGTATTCAAAGTAGGGGTTGTAACCCCTAGTGGGGTCGTGGGAGAGCTGCAGTGGTGTCATCAAAAATAAAACAATAACTTTTTTGTTTTTGTTTTGTGACAACAAATGAGGAGTACAGATTATTTTATGGGACAATATACAAATGGTTAATTGAGTAAATGTTTTATTGGTTTCTTTGAACTTTGATAAGAAATTAAAGGGGAAATCTGGAGATGAAAATGTCATGAATTGAAGGTTATGATTAGATTTGGGGTAGGGTGGTTTCGCAAGAAATTCTTTCAGAAAAAAATGGGGTCCCTACAGAAAAAGTTTGAATACCACTGCCTTACAGGGAGGAGGAGGAGGAGGAGAAAGAGGAGGAGGAGGAGGAGGAGGAGAAAGAGGAGAAAGAGGAGAAAGAGGAGGAGAAAGAGGAGGAGAAAGAGGAGGAGAAAGAGGAGGAAGAGGAGAAAGAGGAGGAGAAGGAGAAAGAGGAGAAAGAGAAGAAGGAGGAGGAGGAGAAAGAGGAGGAGGCGGAGGAGGAGGAGGAAGAGGAGGAGGAGGAGGAGGAGAAAGAGGAGGAGGAAGAGGAGGTGGAGGAGGATGAGAAAGAGGAGAAGGAGGAGGACGATGAGGGAGGAAGAGGAGGAGAAAGAGGAGGAGGAGGCGGAGGAGGAGGAGAAAGAGGAGGTGGAGGAGAAGGAGGAAGAGGAGGAGGCGGAGGAGGAGGAGGAAGAGGAGGTGGAGGAGGAGGAGAAAGAGGAGAAGGAGGAGGAGGAGGAGGAGGTGGAGGAGGAGGAGAAAGAGGAGGAGGAGGCGGAGGAGGAGGAGGAAGAGGAGGTGGAGGAGGAGAAAGAGGAGAAGGAGGAGGAGGAGGAGGAGGCGGAGGGGGAAGAGGAGGTGGAGGAGAAGGAGGAAGAGGAGGAGAAAGAGGAGGAGGCAGAGGAGGAGAAAGAGGAGAAGTAGGAGAAGGATGAGGAGGAGGAGGAGAAAGAGGAGGAGGAGGCGGAGGAGGAGGAGGAAGATGAGGTGGAGGAGAAGGAGGACGAGGAGGAGAAAGAGGAGGAGGAGGCTGAGGGGGAGGAGGAAGAGGAGGTGGAGGAGGAGGAGAAAGAGGAGGTGGAGGAGGAGGAGGAGGAGGAGGAGAAAGAGGAGGAGGAGGCGGAGGAGGAGGAGGAGAAAGAGGAGGAGGAGGTGGAGCAGGAGGAGGAGAAAAAGGAGAAGGAGGAGGAGAAGGACGGAGGAGGAGGAGGAAGAGGAGGTGGAAGAGGAGGAGAAAGAGGAGAAGGAGGAAGAGGAGGAGGAGGAGAAAGAGGAGGAGGAGGCGGGGGAGGAGAAAGAGGAGGTGGAGGAGGAGGAGAAAGAGGAGGAGGAGGAGGAGGAAGAGGAGGTGGAGGAGGAGGAGAAAGATGAGAAGGAGGAGGAGGAGGAGGAGGAGGAGGAGGAGGAGAAAGAGGAGGAGGAGGCGGAGGAGGAGGAGGAAGAGGAGGTGGAGGAGGAGAAAGAGGAGAAGGAGGAGAAGGAGGAGGAAGAGGAGGAGGAGGAGAAAGAGGAAGAGGAGGCGGCTGAGGAGGAGGCGGCGGAAGAGGAGGAAGAGGATGAGGACGTAGACGAGGATGAGGAGGAGGAGGAGGAAGGATTAGAGGAAGTGAAGAGAAACAGGTAAAGTGGTAGGATAGCAAAACAAAAACATTTGGTAAGTAGGTCTGT